>NC_091009.1:3695000-3802500 GCF_041146395.1 Eulemur rufifrons | reverse complement strand
TAGGGTTAGCGGTTTAGAATTAGGGTTAGGGATTAGGTGTCACAGTGATGACTAGGAGATAGGGTTAGAATTATGGGATAGGGGTTGTTCTCAGAAAATGTGTTATGCATTAACGTTAGGATAAGAGGTTAAAGTTAGGCGCACGGTGAGGTTTACGTGTTAAGGGGAGAAATAGGAACAGGGTTGGGTGTTATGTTCAGGGTTAGGGTTATCTGTTAAAGGTATTGTTTATGCTTAGCGCACGGGCCCTGTCTGCATTAGGCGGGCTGGGGGAGTTTAGGGGGCTGGGATTGTACCCGGGAACCCACTCTATCATACTTTGGGTATGGGCCCGTGGGTTTCATGCAGGACACAGTGGTAGAGCCTCCTTTCACGCATGGCATGGGAGGATTGCAGGCTTTCTAAACTCTAAGAAAACAAGAAGTCTGAGAATGAGATTTAGGGTTAGGATTATGGTTAGGGTTAAGGATGAAGTTTAGTGTTAGGGTGAGGGCTTAGGGTTAGGGATTAGGGTTAGGGTTAAAGGTTACTCTTAGCTTTAACGGTTACACTTTGGTTTAGGGTTGAGGTTTACAGTTAGGTTTAAGATAAGGGGTTAGGGTTTGGTACAGGGTTAGGGTTAAGTGTTAGGTTTAGGGTTGAAGATTAGGATTAGGGTTAGGATTAAAGGTTAGCGTGAGAGTTAACGCTTAGGGTTAAGTTTAAGAGTTAGGGTTTAGGGTTAGGGTTAGGGTTAGGGTTAGTTTTAGGGTTAGAGTTATGTGCTATGGTTTGTTTTAGGGGTTAGGGTTAGGTTTACTGGTGACGGTTAGGATTACGTTTAGGGGTTAGCATTAGGGTTAGGGTTAGGGTTAGGGTTAAGGGATAGGATTAGGGTTAAGTGTTGGGCTTAGTGTTAGGGTTTAGTGTTAGGGTTATCATTAAGGATTAGAGGTAGGGTCAGGGTTAAATGCTTGGGTGCGGGTAATGGTTAGGGTCAGGGTTAAGGTTCACGGATAGGGTTAGTGTTAAGGGTTACGGGTAGGTTTAGGGTTCAGGGTTAAAGTTTGCATTAAGGCTTAAGGTTAGGATTAGGTGGTAGGTTAGATTTAGGGTTAGATCTAGGCGTTAGGGTAAGGGCTAGCGTTAGGGTTAAGAGAGAGGGTTAGGTTTAATGCTTAGGATTAGGGTTAGGGTTTGGGGTTAAAGTAAGTGTTAGGGGTTAGGTTTAAGGATCAAAGGTTAGGGTTATTTTTAGCTGTAGTGTTAGGGTTAGGGATAAGGGATCCCATTAGCATTAAGGGTCTTCCTTACTGTAGGGTTAAGGGTTAGGCTTAGAGTTAAAGTTTAAGGTTAGGGTCAGTGTTAAGATTTAGGGTGAGGGTTAACGGTTAGGGTAAAGGTTAAGCGTTAGGGTTAGGGATTAGTAATTAGGGTTTTTGGTTAGTGTTAGGGTTAGCGGTTAGGAGTTAGTGTTTTATGAAGGGGTATGGTTAGAATTAGGATTGGGGTTAGAGTTAGGGTGAGGTATAGGGGTTAGGTTTAGGGGTTAGATTTAGGGTAAAAGGATAGGATTAGGGTTACGGGTTCGGCTTAGGTTTAGGGTTAAGGTTTACTGCTAGGGTTATGGATAGGGTTCAGGATTAGCTTTAGGGGTTCTGGTTAGGGTTAGGTGTTAGGTTAGTGTCAGGGTTAGGACTAGTCGTGAGGGTAAGGTTTAGGGTTAGCTTTAAGAGCTAGGGTTAGGTTTAATGGTTAGGATTAGGATTAGGGTTAAGGGTTAGGGTAAAGCTTAGGGGTTAGGGTGAAGGGTTAGGGTCAAGGGTTAGGGTTTTTGTTAGGCATAGCGTTGGGATTAGAAGTAAGGGTTACTGTCAGTGTTAGGGTTGTATGTAGGGTTACGGTTAGGGTTAGCGGTTTAGAATTAGGGTTAGGGATTAGGTGTCACAGTGATGATTAGGAGATAGGGTTAGAATTATGGGATAGGGGTTGTTCTCAGGAAATGGGTTATGCATTAACGTTAGGATAAGAGGTTAAAGTTAGGCGCACGGTGAGGTTTACGTGTTAAGGGGAGAAATAGGAACAGGGTTGGGTGTTATGTTCAGGGTTAGGGTTATCTGTTAAAGGTATTGTTTCTGCTTAGCCCACGGGCCCTGTCTGCATTAGGCGGGTGGGGGGAGTTTAGGGGACTGGGATTGTACCCGGGAACCCACTCTATCATACTCTGGGTATGGGCCCGTGGGTTTCATGCAGGACACAGTGGTAGAGCCTCCTTTCACGCATGGCATGGGAGGATGGCAGGCTTTCTAAACTCTAAGAAAGCAAGAAGTCTGAGAATTAGATTTAGGGTTAGGATTATGGTTAGGGTTAAGGATGAAGTTTAGTGTTAGGGTGAGTGCTTAGGGTTAGGGATTAGGGTTAGGGTTAAAGGTTACTCTTAAGTTTAACGGTTACACTTTGGTTTAGGGTTGAGGTTTACGGTTAGGGTTAAGATGAGGGGTTCGGGTTAGGTACAGGGTTAGGGTTAAGTGTTGGGTTTAGGGTTGAAGATTAGGATTAGGGTTAGGATTAAAGGTTAGCGTGAGAGTTAACGCTTAGGGTTAAGGTTAAGAGTTAGGGTTTAGGATTAGGGTTAGGGTTAGGGTTAGTTTTAGGGTTAAAGTTATGTGCTATGGTTTGTGTTAGAGGTTAGGGTTAGGTTTACTGGTCACGGTTAGGGTTACGTTTAGGGGTTAGCATTAGGGTTAGGGTTAATGGATAGGATTAGGGTTAAGTGTTCGGCTTAGAGTTAGGGTTTAGTGTTAGGGTTATCATTAAGGATTAGGGGTAGGGTCAGGGTTAAATGCTTGGGTGCGGGTAATGGTTAGGGTCAGGGTTAAGGTTCACGGATAGGGTTAGTGTTAAGGGTTACGGGTAGGTTTAGGGTTCAGGGTTAGAGTTAGCATTAAGGCTTAAGGTTAGGATTAGGTGGTAGGTTAGATTTAGGGTTAGATCTAGGCGTTAGGGTAAGGGCTAGCGTTAGGGTTAAGAGAGAGGGTTAGGTTTAATGCTTACGATTAGGGTTAGGGTTTGGGGTTAAAGTAAGTGTTAGGGGTTAGGTTTAAGGATCAAAGGTTAGGGTTATTTTTAGCTGTAGTGTTAGGGTTAGGGATAAGGGATCCCATTAGCATTAAGGGTCTTCCTTACTGTAGGGTTAAGCGTTAGGCTTAGAGTTGAAGGTTAAGGTTAGGGTCAGTGTTAAGATTTAGGGTGAGGGTTAACGGTTAGGGTAAAGGTTAAGCGTTAGGGTTAGGGATTAGTGATTAGGGTTTTTGGTTAGTGTTAGGGTTAGCGGTTAGGAGTTAGTGTTTTATGAAGTGGTATGGTTAGAATTAGGATTGGGGTTAGAGTTAGGGTGAGGTATAGGGGTTAGGTTTAGGGGTTAGTTTTAGGGTAAAAGGATAGGATTAGGGTTACTGGTTGGGCTTAGGTTTAGGGTTAAAGTTTACTGCTAGGGTTATGGATAGGGTTCAGGGTTAGCTTTAGGGGTTCTGGTTAGGGTTAGGTGTTAGGTTAGTGTCAGGGTTAGGTCTAGTCGTGAGGGTAAGGTTTAGGGTTAGCTTTAAGAGCTAGGGTTAGGTTTAATGGTTAGGATTAGGATTAGGGTTAAGGGTTAGGGTAAGGCTTAGGGGTTAGGGTGAAGGGTTAGGGTCAAGGGTTAGGGTTTTTGTTAGGCATAGCGTTGGGGTTAGAAGTAAGGGTTACTGTCAGTGTTAGGGTTGTAGGTAGGGTTACGGTTAGGGTTAGCGGTGTAGAATTAGGGTTAGGGATTAGGTGTCACAGTGATGACTAGGAGATAGAGTTAGAATTATGGGATAGGGGTTGTTCTCAGAAAATGTGTTATGCATTAACGTTAGGATAAGAGGTTAAAGTTAGGCGCACGGTGAGGTTTACGTGTTAAGGGGAGAAATAGGAACAGGGTTGGGTGTTATGTTCAGGGTTAGGGTTATCTGTTAAAGGTATTGTTTATGCTTAGCGCACGGGCCCTGTCTGCATTAGGCGGGCGGGGGGAGTTTAGGGGTCTGGGATTGTACCCGGTAACCCACTCTATCATACTCTGGGTATGGGCCCGTGGGGTTCATGCAGGACACAGTGGTAGAGCCTCCTTTCACGCATGGCATGGGATGATTGCAGGCTTTCTAAACTCTAAGTAAGCAAGAAGTCTGAGAATTAGATTTAGGGTTAGGATTATGGTTAGGGTTAAGGATGAAGTTTAGTGTTAGGGTGAGGGCTTAGGGTTAGGGCTTAGGGTTAGGGTTAAAGGTTACTCTTAGGTTTAACGGTTACACTTTGGTTTAGGGTTGAGGTTTACGGTTAGGGTTAAGATGAGGGGTTCGGGTTAGGTACAAGGTTAGGGTTAAGTGTTAGGTTTAGGGTTGAAGATTAGGATTAGGGTTAGGATTAAAGGATAGCAGGAGAGGTAACGCTTAGGGTTAAGGTTAAGAGTTAGGGTTTAGGGTTAGGGTTAGGGTTAGGGTTAGTTTTAGGGTTAGAGTTATGTGCTATGGTTTGTGTTAGAGGTTAGGGTTAGGTTTACTGGTCACGGTTAGGGTTACGTTTAGGGGTTAGCATTAGGGTTAGGGTTAGGGTTAAGGTATAGGATTAGGGTTAAGTGTTGGGCTTAGGGTTAGGGATAAGTGTTAGGGTTATCATTAAGGATAAGGGTTAGGATCAGGGTTAAATGCTTGGGTGCGGGTAATGGTTAGGGTCAGGGTTAAGGTTCACGGATAGGGTTAGTGTTAAGGGTTACGGGTAGGTTTAGGATTCAGGGTTAGAGTTAGCATTAGGGCTTAAGGTTAGGATTAGGCGGTAGGTTAGATTTAGGGTTAGATCTAGGCGTAAGGGTAAGGGCTAGCGTTAGGGTTAAGAGATAGGGTTAGGTTTAATGCTTAGGATTAGGGTTAGGGTTTGGGTTTAAAGTAAGTGTTAGGGGTTAGGTTTAAAGCTCAAAGGTTAGGGTTATTTGTAGCTGTAGTGTTAGGGTTAGGGATAAGGGATCCCATTAGCATTAAGGGTCTTCCTTACTGTAGGGTTAAGGGTTAGGCTTAGAGGTAAAGGTGAAGGTTAGAGTCAGTGGTAAGATTTAGGGTGAGGGTTAACGGTTAGGGTAAAGGTTAAGCGTTAGGGTTAGGGATTAGTGATTAGGGTTTTTGGTTAGTGTTAGGGTTAGCGGTTAGGAGTTAGTGTTTTATGAAGGGGTATGGTTAGAATTAGGATTGGGGTTAGAGTTAGGGTGAGGTATAGGCGTTAGGTTTAGAGGTTAGCTTTAGGGTAAAAGGATAGGATTAGGGTTACGGGTTGGGCTTAGGTTTAGGGTTAAAGTTTACTGCTAGGGTTAGGGATAGGGTTCAGGGTTAGCTTTAGGGGTTCTGGTTAGGGTTAGGTGTTAGGTTAGTGTCAGGGTTAGGTCCAGTCGTGAGGGTAAGGTTTAGGGTTAGCTTTAAGAGCTAGGTTTAGGTTTAATGGTTAGGATTAGGATTACGGTTAAGGGTTAGGGTAAGGCTTAGGGGTTAGGGTGAAGGGTTAGGGTCAAGGGTTAGGGTTTTTGTTAGGCATAGCGTTGGGTTTAGAAGTAAGAGTTACTGTCAGTGTTAGGGTTGTAGGTAGGGTTATGGTTAGGGTTAGCGGTTTAGAATTTGGGTTAGGGATTAGGTGTCACAGTGATGACTAGGAGATAGGGTTAGAATTTTGGGATAGGGGTTGTTCTCAGGAAATGGGTTATGCATTAACGTTAGGATAAGAGGTTAAAGTTAGGCACACGGTGAGGTTTCCGTGTTGAGGGGAGAAATAGGAACAGGGTTGGGTGTTATATTCAGGGTTAGGGTTATCAGTTAAAGGTTTTGTTTATGCTTAGCGCACGGGCCCTGTCTGCATTAGGCGGGCGGGGGGAGTTTAGGGGGCTGGGATTGTACCCGGGAACCCACTCTATCATACTCTGGGTATCGGCCCGTGAGTTTAATGCAGGACACAGTGGTAGAGCCTCCTTTCACGCATGGCATGGGAGGATTGCAGGCTTTCTAAACTCTAAGAAAGCAAGAAGTCTGAGAATTAGATTTAGGGTTAGGATTATGATTAGGGTTAAGGATGAAGTTTAGTGTTAGGGTGAGGGCTTAGGGTCAGGGATTAGGGTTAGGGTTAAAGGTTACTCTTAGGTTTAACGGTTACACTTTGGTTTAGGGTTGAGGTTTACGGTTAGGGTTAAGATGAGGGGTTAGGTTTAGGTACAGGGTTAGGGTTAAGTGTTAGGTTTAGGGTTGAAGATTAGGATTAGGGTTACGATTAAAGGTTAGCGTGAGAGTTAACGCGTAGTGTTAAGGTTAAGAGTTAGGGTTTAGGGTTAAGGTTAGGGTTAGGGTTAGTTTTAGGGTTAGAGTTATGTGCTATGGTTTGTGTTAGAGGTTAGGGTTAGGTTTACTGGTCACGGTTCGGGTTACGTTTAGGGGTTAGCATTAGGGTTAGGGTTAGGGTTAGGGTTAATGGATAGGATTAGGGTTAAGTGTTGGGCTTAGGGTTAGGGTTTAGTGTTAGGGTTATCATTAAGGATTAGGGGTAGGGTCAGGGTGAAATGCTTGGGTGCGGGTAATGGTTAGTGTCAGGGTTAAGGTTGACGGATAGGGTTAGTGTTAAGGGTTACGGGTAGGTTTAGGGTTCAGGGTTAGAGTTAGCATTAGGGCTTAAGGTTAGCATTAGGCGGTAGGTTAGATTTAGGGTTAGATCTGGGCGTTAGGGTAAGGGCTAGCGTTAGGGTTAAGAGATAGGTTTAGGTTTAATGCTTAGGATTAGGGTTAGGGTTTGGGGTTAAAGTAATTGTTTGGGGTTAGGTTTAAGGATCAAAGGTTAGGGTTATTTTTAGCTGTAGTGTTAGGGTTAGGGATAAGGGATCCCATTAGCATTAAGGGTCTTCCTTACTGTAGGGTTAAGGCTTAGGCTTAGAGTTAAAGCTTAAGGTTAGGGTCAGTGTTAAGATTTAGTGTGAGGGTTAACAGTTAGGGTAAGGGTTAAGCGTTAGGGTTAGGGATTAATGATTACAGTATTTGGTTAGTGTTAGGGTTAGCGGTTAGGAGTTAGTGTTTTATGAAGGGGTATGGTTAGAATTAGGATTGGGGTTAGAGTTAGGGTGAGGTATAGGGGTTAGGTTTAGGGGTTAGTTTTAGGGTAAAAGGATAGGATTAGGGTTACGGGTACGGCTTAGGTTTAGGGTTAAAGTTTACTGCTAGGGTTAGGGATAGGGTTCAGGGTTAGCTTTAGGGGTTCTGGTGAGGGTTAGGTGTTAGGTTAGTGTCAGGGTTAGGTCTAGTCATGATGGTAAGGTTTAGGGTTAGCTTTAAGAGCTAGGGTTAGGTTTAATGGTTAGGATTAGGATTAGGGTTAAGGGTTAGGGTAAGGCTTAGGGGTTAGGGTGAAGGGTTAGGGTCAAGTGTTAGGGTTTTTGTTAGGCATAGCGTTGGGGTTAGAAGTAAGGGTTACTGTCAGTGTTAGAGTTGTAGGTAGGGTTACGGTTAGGGTTAGCGGTTTAGAATTAGGGTTAGGGATTAGGTGTCACAGTGATGACTAGGAGATAGGGTTAGAATTATGGGATAGGGGTTGTTCTCAGGAAATGGGTTATGCATTAACGTTAGGATAAGAGGATAAAGTTAGGCGCACGGTGAGGTTTACGTGTTAAGGGGAGAAATAGGAACAGGGTTGGGTGTTATGTTCAGGGTTAGAGTTATCTGTTAAAGGTATTGTTTATGCTTAGCGCACGGGCCCTGTCTGCATTAGGCGGGCGGGGGGAGTTTAGGGGGCTGGGATTGTACCCGGGAAACCACTCTATCGTACTCTGGGTATGGGCCCGTGGGTTTCATGCAGGACACAGTGGTAGAGCCTCCTTTCACGCATGGCATGGGAGGATTGCAGGCTTTCTAAACTCTAAGAAAGCAAGAAGTCTGAGAATTAGATTTAGGGGTAGGATTATGGTTAGGGTTAAGGATGAAGTTTAGTGTTAGGGTGAGGGCTTAGGGTTAGGGCTTAGGGTTAGGGTTAAAGGTTACTCTTAGGTTTAACGGTTACACTTTGGTTTAGGGTTGAGGTTTACGGTTAGGGTTAAGATTAGGGGTTAGGGTTAGGTATAGGATTAGGGTTACGTGTTAGGTTTAGGGTTGAAGATTAGGATTAGGGTTAGGATTAAAGGTTAGCGTGAGAGTTAACGCTTAGGGTTAAGGTTAAGAGTTAGGGTTTAGGGTTAGGGTTAGGGTTAGGGTTAGTTTTAGGGTTAGAGTTATGTGCTATGGTTTGTGTTAGAGGTTAGGGTTAGGTTTACTGGTGACCGTTAGGGTTACGTTTAGGGGTTAGCATTAGGGTTAGGGTTAGGGTTAAGGGATAGGATTAGGGTTAAGTGTTGGGCTTAGGGTTAGGGTTTAGTGTTAGGGTTATCATTAAGGATTAGGGTTAGGGTCAGGGTTAAATGCTTGGGTGCGGGTAATGGTTAGGGTCAGGGTTAAGGTTCACGGATAGGGTTAGTGTTAAGGGTTACGGGTAGGTTTAGGGTTCAGGGTTAGAATTAGCATTAGGGCTTAAGGTTAGGATTAGGCGGTAGGTTAGATTTAGGGTTAGATCTAGGCGTTAGGGTAAGGGCTAGCGTTAGGGTTAAGAGATAGGGTTAGGTTTAATGCTTAGGATTAGGGTTAGGGTTTGGGGTTAAAGTAAGTGTTAGGGGTTAGGTTTAAGGATCAAAGGTTAGGGTTATTTTTAGCTGTAGTGTTAGGGTTAGGGAAAAGTGATCCCATTAGCATTAAGGGTCTTCCTTACTGTTGGGTTAAGGGTTAGGCTTAGAGGTAAAGGTGAAGGTTAGGGTCTGTGTTAAGATTTAGGGTGAGGGTTAACGGTTAGGGTAAAGGTTAAGCGTTAGGGTTAGGGATTAGTGATTAGGGTTTTTGGTTAGTGTTAGGGTTAGCGGTTAGGAGTTAGTGTTTTATGAAGGGGTATGGTTAGAATTAGGAATGGGTTTAGAGTTAGGGTGAGGTATAGGGGTTAGGTTTAGGGGTTAGCTTTAGGGTAAAGGGATAGGATTAGGGTTACGGGTTGGGCTTAGGTTTAGGGTTAAAGTTTACTGCTAGGGTTAGGGATAGGGTTCAGGGTTAGCTTTAGGGGTTCTGGTTAGGGTTAGGTGTTAGGTTAGTGTCAGGGTTAGGTCTAGTCGTGAGGGTAAGGTTTAGGGTTAGCTTTAAGAGCTAGGGTTAGGTTTAATGGTTAGGATTAGGATTAGGGTTAAGGGTTAGGGTAAGGCTTAGGGGTTAGAGTGAAGAGTTAATGTTTTTGATAGGCATAGCGTTGGGGTTAGAAGTAAGGGTTACTGTCAGTGTTAGGGTTGTAGGTAGGGTTACGGTTAGGGTTAGCGGTTTAGAATTAGGGTTAGGGATTAGGTGTCACAGTGATGACTAGGATATAGGGTTAGAATTATGGGATAGGGATTGTTCTCAGGAAATGGGTTATGCATTAAGGTTAGGATAAGAGATTAAAGTTAGGCGCATGGTGAGGTTTACGTGTTAAGGGGAGAAATAGGAACAGGTTGGGTGTTATGTTCGGGTTAGGGTTATCTGTTAAAGGTATTGTTTATGCTTAGCGCACGGGCCCTGTCTGCATTAGGCGGGCGGGGGGAGTTTAGGGGGCTGGGATTGTACCCGGGAACCCACTCTATCATACTCTGGGTATGGGCCCGTGGGTTTCATGCAGGACACAGTGGTAGAGCCTGCTTTCACACATTACATGGGAGGATTGCAGGCTTTCTAAACTCTAAGAAAGCAAGAAGTCTGAGAATTAGCTTTAGGGTTAGGATTATGGTTAGGGTTAAGGATGAAGTTTAGTGTTAGGGTGAGGGCTTAGGGTTAGGGATTAGGGTTAGGGTTACAGGTTACTCTTAGGTTTAACGGTTACACTTTGGTTTAGGGTTGAGGTTTACGGTTAGGGTTAAGATGAGGGGTTCGGGTTAGGTACAGGGTTAGGGTTAAGTGTTAGGTTTAGGGTTGAAGATTAGGATTAGGGTTAGGATTAAAGGTTAGCGTAAGAGTTAACGCTTAGGGTTAAGGTTAAGAGTTAGGGTTTAGGGTTAGGGTTAGGGTTAGGGTTAGTTTTAGGTTTAGAGTTATGTGCTATGGTTTATGTTAGAGTTTAGGGTTAGGTTTACTGGTGACGGTTAGGGTTAGGTTTAGGGGTTAGCATTAGGGTTAGGGTTAGGGTTAAGGGATAAGATTAGGGTTAAGTGTTGGGCTTAGGGTTAGGGTTTAGTGTTAGGGTTAGCATTAAGGATTAGGGTTAGGGTCAGGGTTAAATGCTTGGGTGGGGGTAATGGCTAGGGTCAGGGTTAAGGTTCACGGATAGGGTTAGTGTTAAGGGATTCAGGTAGGTTTAGGGTTCAGGGTTAGAGTTAGCATTAGGGCTTAAGTTTAGGATAAGGCGGTAGGTTAGATTTAGGGTTAGATCTACGCGTTAGGGTAAGGGCTAACGTTAGGGTTAATAGATAGGGTTAGGTTTAATGGTTAGGATTAGGGTTAGGGTTTGGGGTTAAAGTAATTGTTAGGGGTTAGGTTTAAGGATCCAAGGTTAGGGTTATTTTTAGCTGTAGTGTTAGGGTTAGGGATAAGGGATCCCTTTAGCATTAAGGTTCTTCCTTACTGTAGGGTTAAGGGTTAGGCTTAGAGTTAAAGATTAAGGTTAGGGTCAGTGTTAAGATTTAGGGTGAGGGTTAACGGTTAGGGTAAAGGTTAAGCGTTAGGGTTAGGGATTAGTGATTAGGGTTTTTGGTTAGTGTTAGGGTTAGCGGTTATGATTTAGTGTTTTATGAAGGGGTATGGTTAGAATTAGGATTGGGGTTAGAGTTAGGGTGAGGTATAGGGGTTAGATTTAAGGGTTAGTTTTAGGGTAAAAGGATAGGATTAGGGTTACGGGTTGGGGTTAGGTTTAGGGTTAAAATTTACTGCTAGGGTTAGGGATAGGGTTCAGGGTTAGCTTTAGGGGTTCTGGTGGGGGTTAGGTGTTAGGTTAGTGTCAGGGTTAGGTCTAGTCGTGAGGGTAAGGTTTAGGGTTAGCTTTAAGAGCTAGGGTTAGCTTTAATGGTTAGGATTAGGATTAGGGTTAAGGGTTAGAGTAAGGCTTAGGGGTTAGGGTGAAGGGTTAGGGTCAAGGGTTAGGGTTTTTGTTAGGCATAGCGTTGGGGTTAGAATTAAGGGTTACTGTCAGTGTTAGGGTTGTAGGTAGGGTTACGGTTAGGGTTAGCGGTTTAGAATTACGGTTAGCGATTAGGTGTCACAGTGATGACTAGGAGATAGGGTTAGAATTATGGGATAGGGGTTGTTCTTAGAAAATGGGTTATGCATTATCGTTAGGATAAGAGGTTAATATTAGGCGCAGGTTGAGGTTTACGTGTTAAGGGGAGAAATAGGAACAGGGTTGGGTGTTATGTTCAGGGTTAAGGTTATCTGTTAAAAGTATTGTTTATGCTTAGCGCACGGGCCCTGTCTGCATTAGGCGGGCTGGGGGAGTTTAGGGGGCTGGGATTGTACCCGGGAACCCACTCTATCATACTCTGGGTATGGGCCTGTGGGTTTCATGCAGGACACAGTGGTAGAGCCTCCGAGCCTCCTTTCACGCATGGCATGGGAGGATTGCAGTCTTTCTAAACTCTAAGAAAGCAAGAAGTCTGAGAATTAGATTTAGGGTTAGGATTATGGTTAGGGTTAAGGTTGAAGTTTAGTGGTAGGGTGAGGGCTTAGGGTTAGAGATTAGGGTTAGGGTTAAAGGTTACTCTTAGGTTTAACGGTTACACTTTGGTTTAGGGTTGAGGTTTACGGTTAGGGTTAAGATGAGGGGTTAGGGTTAGGTACAGGATTAGGGATAAGTGTTAGGTTTAGGGTTGAAGATTAGGATTAGGATTAGGATTAAAGGTTAGCGTGAGAGTTAACGCTTAGCGTTAAGGTTAAGAGTTAGGGTTTAGGGTTAGGGTTAGGGTTAGGGTTCGTTTTAGGGTTAGAGTTATGTGCTATGGTTTGTGTTAGAGGTTAGGGTTAGGTTTACTGGTCACGGTTAGGGTTACGTTTAGGGGTTAGCATTAGGGTTAGGGTTAGGGTTAGGGTTAAGGGATAGGATTAGGGTTAAGTGTTGGGCTTAGGGTTAGGGTTTAATGTTAGGGTTATCATTAAGGATTAGGGGTAGGGTCAGGGTTAAATGCTTGGGTGCGGGTAATGGTTAGGGTCAGGGTTAAGGTTCACGGATAGGGTTAGTGTTAAGGGTTACGGGTAGGTTTAGGGTTCAGGGTTAGAGTTAGCATTAGGGCTTAAGGTTAGGATTAGGCGGTAGGTTAGATTTAGGGTTAGATCTAGGCGTTAGGGTAAGGGCTAGCGTTAGGGTTAAGAGTTAGGGTTAGGTTTAATGCTTAGGATTCGGGTTAGGGTTTGGGGTTAAAGTAATTGTTAGGGGTTAGGTTTAAGGATCAAAGGTTAGGGTTATTTGTAGCTGTAGTGTTAGGGTTAGGGATAAGGGATCCCATTAGCATTAAGGGTCTTCCTTACTGTAGGGTTAAGGGTTAGGCTTAGAGTTAAAGGTTAAGGTTAGGGTCAGTGTTAAGATTTAGGGTGAGGGTTAACGGTTAGGGTAAAGGTTAAGCGTTAGGGTTAGGGATTAGTGATTAGGGTTTTTGGTTAGTGTTAGGGTTAGCGGTTAGGAGTTAGTGTTTTATGAAGGGGTATGGTTAGAATTAGGATTGGGGTTAGAGTTAGGGTGAGGTATAGGGGTTAGATTTAAGGGTTAGTTTTAGGCTAAAAGGATAGGATTAGGGTTACGGGTTGGGCTTAGGTTTAGGGTTAAAGTTTACTGCTGGGGTTAGGGATAGGGTTCAGGGTTAGCTTTAGGGGTTCTGCTTAGGGTTAGGTGTTAGGTTAGTGTCAGGGTTAGGTCTAGTCGTGAGGGTAAGGTTTAGGGTTAGCTTTAAGAGCTAGGGTTAGGTTTAATGGTTAGGATTAGGATTAGGGTTAAGGGTTAGGGTAAGGCTTAGGGGTTAGGGTGAAGGGTTAATGTTTTTGATAGGCATAGCGTTGGGGTTAGAAGTAAGGGTTACTGTCAGTGTTAGCGTTGTAGGTAGGGTTCCGGTTAGGGTTAGCGGTTTAGAATTAGGGTTAGGGATTAGGTGTCACTGTGATGACTAGGAGATAGGGTTAGAATTATGGGATAGGGGTTGTTCTCAGGAAATGGGTTATGCATTAACGTTAGGATAAGAGGTTAAAGTTAGGCGCACGGTCAGGTTTACGTGTTAAGGGGAGAAATAGGAACAGGGTTGGGTGTTATGTTCAGGGTTAGGGTTATCTGTTAAAGGTATTGTTTATGCTTAGCGCACGGGCCCTGTCTGCATTAGGCGGCGGGGTGAGTTTAGGGAGCTGGGATTGTACCCGGGAACCCACTCTATCATACTCTGGGTATGGGCCCGTGGGTTTCATGCAGGACACAGAGGTAGAGCCTCCTTTCACGCATGGCATGGGAGGATTGCAGGCTTTCTAAACTCTAAGAAAGCAAGAAGTCTGAGAATTAGATTTAGGGTTAGGAGTATGGTTAGGGTAAGGATGAAGTTTAGTGTTAGGGTGAGGGCTTAGGGTTAGGCCTTAGGGTTACGGTTAAATGTTACTCTTAGGTTTAAAGGTTACACTTTGGTTTAGGGTTGAGGTTTACGGTTAGGGTTCAGATGAGGGGTTAGGGTTAGGTACAGGGTTAAGGTTAAGTGTTAGGTTTAGGGTTCAAGATTAAGATTAGGGTTAGGACTAAAGGTTAGCGTGAGAGTTAACGCTTAGGGTTAAGGTTAAGAGTTAGGGTTTAGGGTTAGGTTTAGGGTTAGGGTTAGTTTTAGGGTTAGAGTTATGTGCTATGGTTTGTGTTAGAGGTTAGGGTTAGGTTTACTGGTGACGGTTAGGGTTACGTTTCGCGGTTAGCATTAGGGTTAGGGTTAAGGGATAGGATTAGGGTTAAGTGTTGGGCTTAGGGTTAGGGTTTAGTGTTAGGGTTATCATTAAGGATTAGGGTTAGGGTCAGGGTTAAATGCTTGGGTATGGGTAATGGTTAGGGTCAGGGTTAAGGTTCACGGATAGGGTTAGTGTTAAGGGTTACGGGTAGGTTTAGGGTTCAGGGTTGGAGTTAGCATTAGGGCTTAAGGTTAAGCTTAGGCGGTAGGTTAGATTTAGGGTTAGATCTAGGTGTTAGGGTAAGGGCTAGCGTTAGGGTTAAGAGATAGGGTTAGGTTTATTGCTTAGGATTAGGGTTAGGGTTTCGGGTTAAAGTAAGTGTTAGGGATTAGGTTTAAGGATCAAAGGTTAGGGTTATTTTTAGCTGTAGTGTTAGGGTTAGGGATAAGGGATCCCATTAGCATTAAGGGTCTTCCTTACTGTAGGGTTAAGGGTTAGGCTTAGAGTTAAAGGTTAAGGTTAGGGTCAGTGTTAAGATTTAAGGTGAGGGTTAACGGTTAGGGTAAAGGTTAAGCGTTAGGGTTAGGGATTAGTGGTTAGGGTTTTTGGTTAATGTTAGGGTTAGCGGTTAGGAGTTAGTGTTTTATGAAGGGGTATGGTTAGAATTAGGATTGGGGTTAGAGTTAGGGTGAGGTATAGGGGTTAGGTTTAGGGGTTAGTTTTAGGGTAAAAGGATAGGATTAGGGTTACGGGTTGGGCTTAGGTTTAGGGTTAAAGTTTACTGGTAGGGTTAGGGATAGGGTTCAGGGTTAGCTTTAGGGGTTCTGGTTAGGGTTAGGTGTTATGTTAGTGTCAGGGTTAGGTCTAGTCGTGAGGGTAAGGTTTAGGGTTAGGTTTAAGAGCTAGGGTTAGGTTTAATGTTTAGAATTAGGATTAGGGTTAAGGGTTAGAGTAAGGCTTAGGGGTTAGGGTCAAGGGTTAGGGTTTTTGTTAGGCATAGCGTTGGGGTTAGAAGTAAGGGTCACTGTCAGTGTTAGGGTTGTAGGTAGGGTTACGGTTAGGGTTAGCGGTTTAGAATTAGGGTTAGGGATTAGGTGTTCCAGTGATGACTAGGAGATAGGGTTAGAATTATGGCATAGGGGTTGTTCTCAGGAAATGGGTTATGCATTAACGTTAGGATAAGAGGATAAAGTTAGGCGCACGGTGAGGTTTACGTGTTAAGGGGAGAAATAGGAACAGGGTTGGGTGTTATGTTCAGGGTTAGGGTTATCTGTTAAAGGTATTGTTTATGCTTAGCGCACGGGCCCTGTCTGCATTAGGCGGGCAGGGGGAGTTTAGGGGGCTGGGATTGTACCCGGGAATCCACTCTGTCATACTCTGGTTATGGGCCCGTGGGTTTCATGCAGGACACAGTGGTAGAGCTTCCTTTCACGCATGGCATGGGAGGATTGCAGGCTTTCTAAACTCTAAGAAAGCAAGAAGTCTGAGAATTAGACTTAGGGTTAGGATTATGGTTAGGGTTAAGGATGAAGTTTAGTGTTAGGGTGAGGGCTTAGGGTTAGGGATTAGGGTTAGGGTTAAAGGTTACTCTTAGGTTTAACGGTTACACTTTGGTTTCGGGTTGAGGTTTACGGTTAGGGTTAAGATGAGGGTTTAGGGTTTGGTACAGGGTTAGGGTTAAGTGTTAGGTTTAGGGTTGAAGATTAGGATTAGGGTTAGGATTAAAGGTTAGCATGAGAGTTAACGCTTAGGGTTAAGGTTAAGGGTTAGGGTTTAGGGTTAGGGTTAGGGTTAGGGTTCGTTTCAGGGTTAGAGTTATGTGCTATGGTTTGTGTTAGAGGTTAGCGTTAGGTTTACTGGTGACGGTTAGGATTACCTTTAGGGGATAGCATTAGGGTTAGGGTTAGGGTTAAGGGATAGGATTAGGTTTAAGTGTTGGGCTTACGGTTAGGGTTTAGTGTTAGGGTTATCATTAAGGATTAGGGGTAGGGTCAGGGTTAAATGCTTGGGTACGGGTAATGGTTAGGGTCAGGGTTAAGGTTCACGGATAGGGTTAGTGTTAAGGGTTATGGGTAGGTTTAGGGTTCAGGGTTAGAGTTAGCATTAGGGCTTAAGGTTAGGATTAGGCGGTAGGTTAGATTTAGGGTTAGATCTAGGCGTTAGGGTAAGGGCTAGCGTTAGGGTTAAGAGATAGGGTTAGGTTTATTGAAAAGGATTAGGGTTAGGGTTTGGGGTTAAAGTAAGTGTTAGGGGTTAGGTTTAAGGATCAAAGGTTAGGGTTATTTTTAGCTGTAGTGTTAGGGTTAGGGATAAGGGATCCCATTAGCATTAAGGGTCTTCCTTACTGTAGGGTTAAGGGTTAGGCTTAGAGTTAAAGGTTAAGGTTAGGGTCAGTGTTAAGATTTAGGGTGAGGGTGAACGGTTAGGGTAAAGGTTAAGCGTTAGGGTTAGGGATTAGTGATTAGGGTTTTTGGTTAGTGTTAGGGTTAGCGGTTAGGAGTTAGTGTTTTATGAAGGGGTATGGTTAGAATTAGGATTGGGTTTAGAGTTAGGGTGAGGTATAGGGGTTAGGTTTAGGGGTTAGTTTTAGGGTAAAAGGATAGGATTAGGGTTACGGGTTGGGCTTAGGTTTAGGGTTAAAGTTTACTGCTAGGGTTAGGGATAGGGTTCAGGGTTAGCTTTAGGGGTTCTGGTTAGGGTTAGGTGTTAGGTTAGTGTCAGGGTTAGGTCCAGTCGTGAGGGTAAGGTTTAGGGTTAGCTTTAAGAGCTAGGGTTAGGTTTAATGGTTAGGATTAGGATTAGGGTTAAGGGTTAGGGTAAGGCTTAGTGGTTAAGGTGAAGGGTTAGGGTGAAGGGTTAGGGTTTTTGTTAGGCATAGCGTTGGGGTTAGAAGTAAGGGTTACTGTCAGTGTTAGGGTTGTAGGTAGGGTTACGGTTAGGGTTAGCGGTTTAGAATTAGGGTTAGGGATTAGGTGTCACAGTGATGACTAGGAGATAGGGTTAGAATTATAGGATAGGGGTTGTTCTCAGAAAATGGGTTATGCATTAACGTTAGGATAAGAGGTTAAAGTTAGGCGCACGGTGAGGTTTACGTGTTAAGGGGAGAAATAGGAACAGGGTTGGGTGTTATGTTCAGGGTTAGGGTTATCTGTTAAAGGTATTGTTTATGCTTAGCGCACGGGCCCTGTCTGCATTAGGCGGGCGGGGGGAGTTTAGGGGGCTGGGATTCTACCCAGGAACCCACTGTATCATACTCTGGGTATGGGCCCATGGGTTTCATGCAGGACACAGTGGTAGAGCCTCCTTTCACGCATGGCATGGGAGGATTGCAGGCTTTCTAAACTCTAAGAAATCAAGAAGTCTGAGAATTAGATTTAGGGTTAGGATTATGGTTAGGGTGAAGGATGAAGTTTAGTGTTAGGGTGAGGGCTTAGGGTTTGGGATTAGGGTTAGGGTTAAAGGTTACTCTTAAGTTTAACGGTTACACTTTGGTTTCGGGTTGAGGTTTACGGTTAGGGTTAAGATGAGGGGTTATGCTTTGGTACAGGGTTAGGGTTAAGTGTTAGGTTTAGGGTTGAAGATTAGGATTAGGGTTAGGATTAAAGGTTAGCGTGAGAGTTAACGCTTAGGGTTAAGGTTAAGAGTTAGGTTTAGGGTTAGGGTTAGGGTTAGGGTTAGTTTTAGGGTTAAAGTTATGTGCTATGGTTTGTGTTAGAGGTTAGGTTTAGGTTTACTATTCAGGGTTAGGGTTACGTTTAGGGGTTAGCATTAGGGTTAGGGTTAGGGTTAAGGGATAGGATTAGGGTTAAGTGTTGGGCTTAGGGTTAGGGTTTAATGTTAGGGTTATCATTAAGGATTAGTGTTAGGGTCAGGGTTAAATGCTTGGGTGCGGGTAATGGTTAGGGTCAGGGTTAAGGTTCACGGATAGGGTTAGTGTTAAGGGTTACGGGTAGGTTTAGGGTTCAGGGTTAGAGTTAGCATTAGGGCTTCAGGTTAGGATTAGGCGGTAGGTTAGATTTAGGGTTAGATCTAGGCGTTAGGGTAAGGGCTAGCATTAGGGTTAAGAGATAGGGTTAGGCTTAATGCTTAGGATTAGGGTTAGGGTTTGGGGTTAAAGTAAGTGTTAGGGGTTAGGTTTAAGGATCAAAGGTTAGGGTTACTTTTAGCTGTAGTGTTAGGGTTAGGGATAAGGGATCCCATTAGCATTAAGGGTATTCCTTACTGTAGGGTTAAGTGTTAGGCTTAGAGTTAAAGGTTCAGGTTAGTGTCAGTGTTAAGATTTAGGGTGAGGGTTAACGGTTAGGGTAAAGGTTAAGCGTTAGGGTTAGGGATTAGTGATTAGGGTTTTTGGTTAGTGTTAGGGTTAGCGGTTAGGAGATAGTGTTTTATGAAGGCGTATGGTTAGAATTAGGATTGGGGTTAGAGTTAGGGTGAGGTATAGGTGTTAGGTTTAGGGGTTAGTTTTAGGGTAAAAGGATAGGATTAGGGTTACGGGTTGGGCTTAGGTTTAGGGTTAAAGTTTACTGCTAGGGTTAGGGATAGGGTTCAGGGTTAGCTTTAGGGGTTCTGGTTAGGGTTAGGTGTTAGGTTAGTGTCAGGGTTAGGTCCAGTCGTGAGGGTAAGGTTAAGGATTAGCTTTAAGAGCTAGGGTTAGGTTTAATGGTTAGGATTAGGATTAGGGTTAAGGGTTAGGGTAAGGCTTAGGGGTTAGGGTGAAGGGTTAGGGTTAAAGGTTAGGGTTTTGTTAGGAATAGCGTTGGGGTTAGAAGTAAGGGTTACTGTCAGTGTTAGGGTTGTAGGTAGGGTTACGGTTAGGGTTAGCGGTTTAGAATTAGGGTTAGGGATTAGGTGTCACAGTGATGACTAGGAGATAGGGTTAGAATTATGGGATAGGGGTTGTTCTCAGGAAATGGGTTATGCATTAACGTTAGGATAAGAGGTTAAAGTTAGGCGCACGGTGAGGTTTACGTGTTAAGGGGAGAAATAGGAACAGGGTTGGGTGTTATGTTCATGGTTAGGGTTATCTGTTAAAGGTATTGTTTATGCTTAGCGCACGGGCCCTGTCTGCATTAGGCGGGCGGGTGGAGTTTAGGGGGCTGGGATTGTACCCGGGAACCCACTCTATCATACTCTGGGTATGGGCTCGTGGGTTTCATGCAGGACACAGTGGTAGAGCCTCCTTTCACAGATGGCATGGGAGGATTGCAGGCTTTCTAAACTCTAAGAAAGCAAGAAGTCTGAGAATTAGATTTAGGGTTAGGATTATGGTTAGGGTGAAGCATGAAGTTTAGTGTTAGGGTTAGGGCTTAGGTTTAGGGATTAGGGTTAGGGTTAAAGGTTACTCTTAGTTTTAACGGTTACACTTAGGTTTCGGGTGGAGGTTTACGTTTAGGGTTAAGATGAGGGGTTCGGGTTAGGTACAGGGTTAGGGTTAAGTGTTAGGTTTACGGTTGAGGATTAGAATTAGGGTTAGAATTAAAGGTTAGCGTGAGAGTTAACGCTTAGTGTTAAGGTTAACAGTTAGGGTTTAGGGTTAGGGTTAGGGTTAGGGTTAGTTTTAGGGTTAGAGTTATGTGCTATGGTTTGTGTTAGAGGTTAGGGTTAGGTTTACTGGTCACGGTTCGGGTTACGTTTAGGGGTTAGCATTAGGGTTAGGGTTAGGGTTAGGGTTAAGGGATAGGATTAGGGTTAAGTGTTGGGCTTAGTGTTAGGGTTTAGTGTTAGGGTTATCATTAAGGATTAGGGGTAGGGTCAGGGTTAAATGCTTGGGTGCGAGTAATGGTTAGGGTCAGGGTTAAGGTTCACGGATAGGGTTAGTGTTAAGGGTTACGGGTAGGTTTAGGGTTCAGGGTTAGAGTTAGCATTAGGGCTTAAGGTTAGGATTAGGCGGTAGGTTAGATTTAGGGTTAGATCTAGGCGTTAGGGTAAGGGCTAGCGTTAGGGTTAAGAGATTGGGTTAGGTTTAATGCTTATTATTAGGGTTAGGGTTTGGGGTTAAAGTAAGTGTTAGGGATTAGGTTTAAGGATCAAAGGTTAGGGTTAGTTTTAGCTGTAGTGTTAGGGTTAGGGATAAGGGATCCCATTAGCATTAAGGGTCTTCCTTACTGTAGGGTTAAGGGTTAGGCTTAGAGTTAAAGGTGAAGGTTAGGGTCAGTGTTAAGATTTAGGGTCAGGGTTAACGGTTAGGGTAAAGGTTAAGCGTTAGGGTTAGGAAATAGTGATTAGGGTTTTTGGTTAGTGTTAGGGTTAGCGGTTAGGAGTTAGTGTTTTATGAAGGCGTATGGTTAGAATTAGGACTGGGGTTAGAGTTAGGGTGAGGTATAGGGGTTAGGTTTAGGGGTTAGTTTTAGGGTAAAAGGATAGGATTAGGGTTACGGGTTGGGCTTAGGTTTAGGGTTAAAGTTTACTGCTAGGGTTAGGGATAGGGTTCAGGGTTAGCTTTAGGGGTTCTGGTTAGGGTTAGGTGTTAGGTTAGTGTCAGGGTTAGGTCCAGTCGTGAGGGTAAGGTTTAGGGTTAGCTTTAAGAGCTAGGGTTAGGTTTAATGGTTAGGATTAGGATTAGGGTTAAGGGTTAGGGTAAGGCTTAGGGGTTAGGGTGAAGGGTTAATGTTTTTGATAGGCATAGCGTTGGGGATAGAAGTAAGGGTTACTGTCAGTGTTAGCGTTGTAGGTAGGGTTCCGGTTAGGGTTAGCGGTTTAGAATTAGGGTTAGGGATTAGGTGTCACGGTGATGACTAGGAGATAGGGTTAGAATTATGGGATAGGGGTTGTTCTCAGGAAATGGGTTATGCATTAACGTTAGGATAAGAGGTTAAAGTTAGGCGCACGGTGAGGTTTACGTGTTAAGGGGAGAAATAGGAACAGGGTTGGGTGTTATGTTCAGGGTTAGGGTTATCTGTTAAAGGTATTGTTTATGCTTAGCGCACGGGCCCTGTCTGCATTAGGCGGGCGGGGGGAGTTTAGGGAGCTGGGATTGTACCCGGGAACCCACTCTATCATACTCTGGGTATGGGCCCGTGGGTTTCATGCAGGACACAGAGGTAGAGCCTCCTTTCACGCATGGCATGGGAGGATTGCAGGCTTTCTAAACTCTAAGAAAGCAAGAAGTCTGAGAATTAGATTTAGGGTTAGGAGTATGGTTAGGGTAAGGATGAAGTTTAGTGTTAGGGTGAGGGCTTAGGGTTAGGGCTTAGGGTTACGGTTAAATGTTACTCTTAGGTTTAAAGGTTACACTTTGGTTTAGGGTTGAGGTTTACGGTTAGGGTTCAGATGAGGGGTTAGGGTTAGGTACAGGGTTAAGGTTAAGTGTTAGGTTTAGGGTTCAAGATTAAGATTAGGGTTAGGACTAAAGGTTAGCGTGAGAGTTAACGCTTAGGGTTAAGGTTAAGAGTTAGGGTTTAGGGTTAGGGTTAGGGTTAGGGTTAGTTTTAGGGTTAGAGTTATGTGCTATGGTTTGTGTTAGAGGTTAGGTTTAGGTTTACTGGTGACGGTTAGGGTTACGTTTCGCGGTTAGCATTAGGGTTAGGGTTAAGGGATAGGATTAGGGTTAAGTGTTGGGCTTAGGGTTAGGGTTTAGTGTTAGGGTTATCATTAAGGATTAGGGTTAGAGTCAGGGTTAAATGCTTGGGTGTGGGTAATGGTTAGGGTCAGGGTTAAGGTTCACGGATAGGGTTAGTGTTAAGGGTTACGGGTAGGTTTAGGGTTCAGGGTTGGAGTTAGCATTAGGGCTTAAGGTTAAGCTTAGGCGGTAGGTTAGATTTAGGGTTAGATCTAGGTGTTAGGGTAAGGGCTAGCGTTAGGGTTAAGAGATAGGGTTAGGTTTATTGCTTAGGATTAGGGTTAGGGTTTGGGGTTAAAGTAAGTGTTAGGGGTTAGGTTTAAGGATCAAAGGTTAGGGTTACTTTTAGCTGTAGTATTAGGGTTAGGGATAAGGGATCCCATTAGCATTAAGGGTCTTCCTTACTGTAGGGTTAAGGGTTAGGCTTAGAGTTAAAGGTTAAGGTTAGGGTCAGTGTTAAGATTTAAGGTGAGGGTTAACGGTTAGGGTAAAGGTTAAGCGTTAGGGTTAGGGATTAGTGGTTAGGGTTTTTGGTTAATGTTAGGGTTAGCGGTTAGGAGTTAGTGTTTTATGAAGGGGTATGGTTAGAATTAGGATTGGGTTTAGAGTTAGGGTGAGGTATAGGGGTTAGGTTTAGGGGTTAGTTTTAGGGTAAAAGGATAGGATTAGGGTTACGGGTTGGGCTTAGGTTTAGGGTTAAAGTTTACTGCTAGGGTTAGGGATAGGGTTCAGGGTTAGCTTTAGGGGTTCTCGTTAGGGTTAGGTGTTATGTTAGTGTCAGGGTTAGGTCTAGTCCTGAGGGCAAGGTTTAGGGTTAGGTTTAAGAGCTAGGGTTAGGTTTAATGTTTAGAATTAGGATTAGGGTTAAGGGTTAGAGTAAGGCTTAGGGGTTAGGGTCAAGGGTTAGGGTTTTTGTTAGGCATAGCGTTGGGGTTAGAAGTAAGGGTTACTGTCAGTGTTAGGGTTGTAGGTAGGGTTACGGTTAGGGTTAGCGGTTTAGAATTAGGGTTAGGGATTAGGTGTCACAGTGATTACAAGGATATAGGGTTAGAATTATGGGATAGGGGTTGTTCTCAGGAAATGGGTTATGCATTAACGTAAGGATAAGTGGTTAAAATTAGGCGCACGGTGAGGTTTACGTGTTAAGGGGAGAAATAGGAACAGGGTTGGGTGTTATGTTCAGGGTTAGGGTTATCTGTTAAAGGTATTGTTTATGCTTAGCGCACGGGCCCTGTCTGCATTAGGCGGGCAGGGGGAGTTTAGGGGGCTGGGATTGTACCCGGGAATCCACTCTGTCATACTCTGGGTATGGGCCCGTGGGTTTCATGCAGGACACAGTGGTAGAGCTTCCTTTCACGCATGGCATGGGAGGATTGCAGGCTTTCTAAACTCTAAGAAAGCAAGAAGTCTGAGAATTAGACTTAGGGTTAGGATTATGGTTAGGGTGAAGGATGAAGTTTAGTGTTAGGGTGAGGGCTTAGGGTTAGGGATTAGGGTTAGGGTTAAAGGTTACTCTTAGGTTTAACGGTTACACTTTGGATTCGGGTTGAGGTTTACGGTTAGGGTTAAGATGAGGGTTTAGGGTTTGGTACAGGGTTAGGGTTAAGTGTTAGGTTTAGGGTTGAAGATTAGGATTAGGGTTAGGATTAAAGGTTAGCATGAGAGTTAACGCTTAGGGTTAAGGTTAAGGGTTAGGGTTTAGGGTTAGGGTTAGGGTTAGGGTTCGTTTCAGGGTTAGAGTTATGTGCTATGGTTTGTGTTAGAGGTTAGCGTTAGGTTTACTGGTGACAGTTAGGGTTACCTTTAGGGGATAGCATTAGGGTTAGGGTTAGGGTTAAGGGATAGGATTAGGTTTAAGTGTTGGGCTTACGGTTAGGGTTTAGTGTTAGGGTTATCATTAAGGATTAGGGGTAGGGTCAGGGTTAAATGCTTGGGTACGGGTAATGGTTAGGGTCAGGGTTAAGGTTCACGGATAGGGTTAGTGTTAAGGGTTATGGGTAGGTTTAGGGTTCAGGGTTAGAGTTAGCATTAGGGCTTAAGGTTAGGATTAGGCGGTAGGTTAGATTTAGGGTTAGATCTAGGCGTTAGGGTAAGGGCTAGCGTTAGGGTTAAGAGATAGGGTTAGGTTTATTGCTTAGGATTAGGGTTAGGGTTTGGGGTTAAAGTAAGTGTTAGGGGTTAGGTTTAAGGATCAAAGGTTAGGGTTATTTTTAGCTGTAGTGTTAGGGTTAGGGATAAGGGATCCCATTAGCATTAAGGGTCTTCCTTACTGTAGGGTTAAGGGTTAGGCTTAGAGTTAAAGGTTAAGGTTAGGGTCAGTGTTAAGATTTAGGGTGAGGGTGAACGGTTAGGGTAAAGGTTAAGCGTTAGGGTTAGGGATTAGTGATTAGGGTTTTTGGTTAGTGTTAGGGTTAGCGGTTAGGAGTTAGTGTTTTCTGAAGGGGTATGGTTAGAATTAGGACTGGGGTTAGAGTTAGGGTGAGGTATAGGGGTTAGGTTTAGGGGTTAGTTTTAGGGTAAAAGGATAGGATTAGGGTTACGGGTTGGGCTTAGGTTTAGGGTTAAAGTTTACTGCTAGGGTTAGGGAGAGGGTTCAGGGTTAGCTTTAGGGGTTCTGGTTAGGGTTAGGTGTTATGTTAGTGTCAGGGTTAGGTCCAGTCGTGAGGGTAAGGTTTAGGGTTAGCTTTAAGAGCTAGGGTTAGGTTTAATGGTTAGGATTAGGATTAGGGTTAAGGGTTAGGGTAAGGCTTAGGGGTTAAGGTGAAGGGTTAGGGTGAAGGGTTAGGGTTTTTGTTAGGCATAGCGTTGGGGTTAGAAGTAAGGGTTACTGTCAGTGTTAGGGTTGTAGGTAGGGTTACGGTTAGGGTTAGCGGTTTAGAATTAGGGTTAGGGATTAGGTGTCACAGTGATGACTAGGAGATAGGGTTAGAATTATGGGATAGGGGTTGTTCTCAGAAAATGGGTTATGCATTAACGTTAGGATAAGAGGTTAAAGTTAGGCGCACGGTGAGGTTTACGTGTTAAGGGGAGAAATAGGAACAGGGTTGGGTGTTATGTTCAGGGTTAGGGTTATCTGTTAAAGGTATTGTTTATGCTTAGCGCACGGGCCCTGTCTGCATTAGGCGGGCGGGGGGAGTTTAGGGGGCTGGGATTGTACCCAGGAACCCACTGTATCATACTCTGGGTATGGGCCCATGGGTTTCATGCAGGACACAGTGGTAGAGCCTCCTTTCACGCATGGCATGGGAGGATTGCAGGCTTTCTAAACTCTAAGAAAGCAAGAAGTCTGAGAATTAGATTTAGGGTTAGGATTATGGTTAGGGTGAAGGATGAAGTTAATGTTAGGGTGAGGGCTCAGGGTTAGGGATTAGGGTTAGGGTTAAAGGTTACTCTTAGGTTTAACGGTTACACTTTGGTTTCGGGTTGAGGTTTACGGTTAGGGTTAAGATGAGGGGTTATGCTTTGGTACAGGGTTAGGGTTAAGTGTTAGGTTTAGGGTTGAAGATTAGGATTAGGGTTAGGATTAAAGGTTAGCGTGAGAGTTAACGCTTAGGGTTAAGGTTAAGAGTTAGGTTTAGGGTTAGGGTTAGGGTTAGGGTTAGTTTTAGGGTTAGAGTTATGTGCTATGGTTTGTGTTAGAGGTTAGGTTTAGGTTTACTATTCAGGGTTAGGGTTACATTTAGGGGTTAGCATTAGAGTTAGGGTTAGGGTTAAGGGATAGGATTAGGGTTAAGTGTTGTGCTTAGGGTTAGGGTTTAATGTTAGGGTTATCATTAAGGATTAGGGGTAGGGTCAGGGTTAAATGCTTGGGTGCGGGTAATGGTTAGGGTCAGGGTTAAGGTTCACGGATAGGGTTAGTGTTAAGGGTTACGGGTAGGTTTAGGGTTCAGGGTTAGAGTTAGCATTAGGGCTTCAGGTTAGGATTAGGCGGTAGGTTAGATTTAGGGTTAGATCTAGGCGTTAGGGTAAGGGCTAGCATTAGGGTTAAGAGATAGGGTTAGGCTTAATGCTTAGGATTAGGGTTAGGGTTTGGGGTTAAAGTAAGTGTTAGGGGTTAGGTTTAAGGATCAAAGGTTAGGGTTACTTTTAGCTGTAGTGTTAGGGTTAGGGATAAGGTATCCCATTAGCATTAAGGGTCTTCCTTACTGTAGGGTTAAGGGTTAGGCTTAGAGTTAAAGGTTAAGGTTAGGGTCAGTGTTAAGATTTAGGGTGAGGGTTAACGGTTAGGGTAAAGGTTAAGCGTTAGGGTTAGGGATTAGTGATTAGGGTTTTTGGTTAGTGTTAGGGTTAGCGGTTAGGAGATAGTGTTTTATGAAGGCGTATGGTTAGAATTAGGATTGGGGTTAGAGTTAGGGTGAGGTATAGGGTTTAGGTTTAGGGGTTAGTTTTAGGGTAAAAGGATAGGATTAGGGTTACGGGTTGGGCTTAGGTTTAGGGTTAAAGTTTACTGCTAGGGTTATGGATAGGGTTCAGGGTTAGCTTTAGGGGTTCTGGTTAGGGTTAGGTGTTAGGTTAGTGTCAGGGTTAGGTCCAGTCGTGAGGGTAAGGTTAAGGGTTAGCTTTAAGAGCTAGGGTTAGGTTTAATGGTTAGGATTAGGATTAGGGTTAAGGGTTAGGGTAAGGCTTAGAGGTTAGGGTGAAGGGTTAGGGTTAAAGGTTAGGGTTTTGTTAGGAATAGCGTTGGGGTTAGAAGTAAGGGTTACTGTCAGTGTTAGGGTTGTAGGTAGGGTTACGGTTAGGGTTAGCGGTTTAGAATTAGGGTTAGGGATTCGGAGTCACAGTGATGACTAGGAGATAGGGTTAGAATTATGGGATAGGGGTTGTTCTCAGGAAATGGGTTATGCATTAACGTTAGGATAAGAGGTTAAAGTTAGGCGCACGGTGAGGTTTACGTGTTAAGGGGAGAAATAGGAACAGGGTTGGGTGTTATGTTCAGGGTTAGGGTTATCTGTTAAAGGTATTGTTTATGCTTAGCGCACTGGCCCTGTCTGCATTAGGCGGGCGGGGGGAGTTTAGCGGGCTGGGATTGTACCCGGGAACCCACTCTATCATACTCTGGGTATGGGCCAGTGGGTTTCATGCAGGACACAGTGGTAGAGCCTCCTTTCACGCATGGCATGGGAGGATTGCAGGCTTTCTAAACTCTAAGAAAGCAAGAAGTCTGAGAATTAGATTTAGGGTTAGGATAATGGTTAGGGTTAAGGATGAAGTTTAGTGTTAGGGTGAGGGCTTAGGGTTAGGGATTAGGGTTAGGGTTAAAGGATACTCTTAGGTTTAACGGTTACACTTTGGTTTCGGGTTGAGGTTTACGGTTAGGGTTAAGATGAGGGGTTAGGGTTTGGTACAGTGTTAGGGTTAAGTGTTAGGTTTAGGGTTGAAGATTAGGATTAGGGTTAGGATTAAAGGTTAGCGTGAGAGTTAACGCTTAGAGTTAAGGTTAAGAGTTAGGGTTTAGGGTTAGGGTTTGGGTTAGGGTTAGTTTTAGGGTTAGAGTTATGTGCTATGGTTTGTGTTAGAGGTTAGGTTTAGGTTTACTATTCAGGGTTAGGGTTACGTTTAGGGGTTAGCATTAGGGTTAGGGTTAGGGTTAGGGTTAAGGGATAGGATTAGGGTTAAGTGTTGGGCTTAGGGTTAGGGTTTAGTGTTAGGGTTATCATTAAGGATTAGGGGTAGGGTCAGGGTTAAATGCTTGGGTGCGGTTAATGGTTAGGGTCAGGGTTAAGGTTCACGGATAGGGTTAGTGTTAAGGGTTACGGGTAGGTTTAGGGTTCAGGGTTAGAGTTAGCATTAGGGCTTAAGGTTAGGATTAGGCGGTAGGTTAGATTTAGGGTTAGATCTAGGCGTTAGGGTAAGGGCTAGCGTTAGGGTTAAGAGATAGGGTTAGGTTTAATGCTTAGGATTAGGGTTAGGGTTTAGGGTTAAAGTAAGAGTTAGGAGTTAGGTTTAAGGATCAAATGTTAGGGTTATTTTTAGCTGTAGTGTTAGGGTTAGGGATAAGGGATCCCATTAGCATTAAGGGTCTTCCTTACTGTAGGGTTAAGGGTTAGGCTTAGAGGTAAAGGTGAAGGTTAGGGTCAGTGTTAATATTTAGGGTGAGGGTTAACGGTTAGGGTAAAGGTTAAGCGTTAGGGTTAGGGATTAGTGATTAGGGTTTTTGGTTAGTGTTAGGGTTAGCGGTTAGGAGTTAGTGTTTTATGAAGGGGTATGTTTAGAATTAGGACTGGGTTTAGAGTTAGGGTGAGGTATAGGGGTTAGGTTTAGGGGTTAGTTTTAGGGTAAAAGGATAGGATTAGGGTTACGGGTTGTGCTTAGATTTAGGGTTAAAGTTTACTGCTAGGGTTAGGGATAGGGTTCAGGGTTAGCTTTAGGGGTTCTGGTTAGGGTTAGGTGTTAGGTCAGTGTCAGGGTTAGGTCTAGTCGTGAGGGTAAGGTTTAGGGTTAGCTTTAAGAGCTAGGGTTAGGTTTAATGGTTAGGATTAGGATTAGGGTTAAGGGTTAGGGTAAGGCTTAGGGGTTAAGGTGAAGGGTTAGGGTGAAGGGTTAGGGTTTTTGTTAGGCATAGCGTTGGGGTTAGAAGTAAGGGTTACTGTCAGTGTTAGGGTTGTAGGTAGGGTTACGGTTAGGGTTAGCGGTTTAGAATTAGGGTTAGGGATTAGGTGTCACAGTGATGACTAGGAGATAGGGTTAGAATTATGGGATAGGGGTTGTTCTCAGGAAATGGGTTATGCATTAACGTTAGGATAAGAGGTTAAAGTTAGGCGCACGGTGAGGTTTACGTGTTAAGGGGAGAAATAGGAACAGAGTTGGGTGTTATGTTCATGGTTAGGGTTATCTGTTAAAGGTATTGTTTATGCTTAGCGCACGGGCCCTGTCTGCATTAGGCGGGCGGGGGGAGTTTAGGGGGCTGGGATTGTACCCGGGAACCCACTGTATCATACTCTGGGTATGGGCCCGTGGGTTTCATGCAGGACACAGTGGTAGAGCCTCCTTTCACGCATGGCATGGGAGGATTGCAGGCTTTCTAAATTCTAAGAAAGCAAGAAGTCTGAGAATTAGATTTAGGGTTAGGATTATGGTTAGGGTGAAGGATGAAGTTTAGTGTTAGGGTGAGGGCTCAGGGTTAGGGATTAGGGTTAGGGTTAAAGGTTACTCTTAGGTTTAACGGTTACACTTTGGTTTCGGGTTGAGGTTTACGGTTAGGGTTAAGATGAGGGGTTAGGGTTTGGTACAGGGTTAGGGTTAAGTGTTATGTTTAGGGTTGAAGATTAGGATTAGGGTTAGGATTAAAGGTTAGCGTGAGAGTTAACGCTTAGGGTTAAGGTTAAGAGTTAGGGTTTAGGGTTAGGTTTATGGTTAGTTTTAGGGTTAGAGTTATGTGCTATGGTTTGTGTTAGAGGTTAGGGTTAGGTTTACTGGTGACGGTTAGAGTTACGTTTAAGGGTTAGCATTAGGGTTAGGGTTAGGGTTAGGGTTAAGGGAGAGGATTAGGGTTAAGTGTGGGGCGTAGTGTTAGGGTTTAGTGTTAGGGTTATCATTAAGGATTAGGGGTACGGTCAGGGTTAAATGCTTGGGTGCGGGTAATGGTTAGGGTCAGGGTTAAGGTTCACGGATAGGGTTAGTGTTAAGTGTTACGGGTAGGTTTAGGGTTCAGGGTTAGAGTTAGCATTAGGGCTTAAGGTTAGGATTAGGCGGTAGGTTAGATTTAGGGTTAGATCTAGGCGTTAGGGTAAGGGCTAGCGTTAGGGTTAAGAGATAGGGTTAGGTTTAATGCTTAGGATTAGGGTTTGGGTTTGGGGTTAAAGTAAGTGTTAGGAGTTAGGTTTAAGGATCCAAGGTTAGGGTTATTTTTAGCTGTAGTGTTAGGGTTAGGGATAAGGGATCCCATTAGCATTAAGTGTCTTCCTTACTGTAGGGTTAAGGTTAGGCTTAGAGTTAAAGGTGAAGTTTAGGGTCAGTGTTAAGATTTAGGGTGAGGGTTAACGGTTAGGGTAAAGGTTAAGCGTTAGGGTTAGGTATTGTGATTAGGGTTTTTGGTTAGTGTTAGTGTTAGCGGTTAGGAGTTAGTGTTTTATGAAGGGATTTGGTTAGAATTAGGATTGGGTTTAGAGTTAGGGTGAGGTATAGGGTTTAGGTTTAGGTGTTAGTTTTAGGGTAAAAGGATAGGATTAGGGTTACGGGTTGGGCTTAGGTTTAGGGTTAAAGTTTACTGCTAGGGTTAGGGATAGGGTTCAGGGTTAGCTTTAGGGGTTCTGGTTACGGTTAGGTGTTAGGTTAGTGTCAGGATTAGGTCTAGTCGTGAGGGTAAGGTTTAGGGTTAGCTTTAAGAGCTAGGGTTAGGTTTAATGGTTAGGATTAGGACTAGGGTTAAGGGTTAGGGTAAGGCTTAGGGGTAATTGTGAAGGGTTAGGGTCAAGTGTTAGGGTTTTTGTTAGGCATAGCGTTGGGGTTAGAAGTAAGGGTTACTGTCAGTGTTAGGGTTGTAGGTAGGGTTACGGTTAGGGTTAGCGGTTTAGAATTAGGGTTAGGGATTAGGTGTCACAGTGATGACTAGGAGATAGGGTTAGAATTATGGGATAGGGGTTGTTCTCAGGAAATGGGTTATGCATTAACGTTAGGATAAGAGGTTAAAGTTAGGCTCATGGTGAGGTTTACGTGTTAAGGGGAGAAATAGGAACAGGGTTGGGTGTTATGTTCAGGGTTAGGGTTATCTGTTAAAGGTATTGTTTATGCTTAGCGCACGGGCCCTGTCTGCATTAGGCGGGCGGGGGGAGTTTAGGCGGCTGGGATTGTACCCGGGAACACACTCTATCATACTCTGGGTATGGGCCCGTGGGTTTCATGCAGGACACAGTGGTAGAGCCTCCTTTGACGCATGGCATGGGCGGATTGCAGGCTTTCTAAACTCTAAGAAAGCAAGAAGTCTGAGAATTAGATTTAGGGTTAGGATTATGGTTAGGGTGAAGGATGAAGTTTAGTGTTAGGGTGAGGGCTCAGGGTTAGGGATTAGGGTTAGGGTTAAAGGTTACTCTTAGGTTTAACGGTTACACTTTGGTTTCGGGTTGAGGTTTACAGTTAGGGTTAAGATGAGGGGTAAGGGTTTGGTAGACGTTTAGGGTTAAGTGTTAGGTTTAGGGTTTAAGATTAGGATTAGGGTTAGGATTAAAGGTTAGCGTGAGAGTTAACGCTTAGGGTTAAGGTTAAGAGTTAGGGTTTACGGTTAGGCTTAGGGTTAGATTTAGGGTTAGAGTTATGTGCTATGGTTTCTGTTAGGGGTTAGGGTTAGGTTTACTGTTCACGGTTAGGGTTGGGTTTAGGGGTTAGCATTAGGGTTATGGATTAGGTTTAGGGTAAGGGTCTAGAGTTAATGTAGGGCTTTAGGCTCGGGGCTTAGTTTGAGGGTCAGGGGTTAGCGTTGGTGGTAGGGCTTAGTTTTAGAGGTCAGTTTAAGGGCACTGGACCTGGTTAATCTACGGTGAAAGGGGTGCGGTCGGAGTCACCACGAAAGCACAACATCATTCCCTGGGCCTTGGGAGAGGACCTCCATGCAGGACTCAGGCGGAGCCTCATCTCACACATGGCATGGCTGTATTGTAGGCTGGCTTCACTCTGGGAATGGAAGTAGTGTGAGAATTAGGGTTGGGGTTGGGGTTAGGGTTTTTCGTGTTAGGGGTTAGGTTTCGAGTCAGGGTTAGGTGCTAAGGATTAGTGGTTAGGGTTAGAGTTAGTGATAGGGGTAAGGTGTTAAGTCTGGGTTAGGGGGCCAGGGTAAGGTTTAGGGTTGGAGTTAGCGTTAGGGTTAGGGGTTAGGGTTAAGGGTTAGGGTTAGGATTCAGGGTGAGGGTTAGAGGGTTAACAGTTGGGGTTAGGCTTAGGGGTCAGGGATAGTGTTAGGGTTAAGGGTTAGGAGCTTGGTTCAGGTTTAAGGTTAGCATTAGGGGTTGGGGTTAGTGTTAACTGTAGGTCAGTGTTGGGGTTAGATCTCTAGGCATTAGGGTAAAGGTTAGGTTTAGGGTTAAGAGTTAGGGTTCTGTTTAATGGTTAGGATTGGGAATAGGTTAAGGGTTAGGGTTAGGTTGGGGTTATGACAAAGGATGAAAGGTTAGGGTTACTTTTAGGCGTAGGGTTAGGGTAAGGGGTTAGGGTTAGTGTTAGTGTTGTTGGTCAGGTTAAGGTTAGGGTTGGCGCTTCAGAATTAGGGATTAGGTGTTACGGTTATAGCTAGGAGGTAGGGTTATAATGACGGTATAGGGCTTGTTCTCAGGGTGTCATGCATTAACGTTAAGATATGGGGTTAAAGTTAGGGTTATGGTGAGGTTTACCTGTTAAGGTGAACAGTAGGATCAGGGTTAGGTGTTATGTTGTGGGTTAGGCTTATGGGTGAGGGGTAGGGTTTATGCTTAGGGCACGGGCCCTGTATGCCCTAGGAGGCAAAGTTAGGTGTCTGTGATGGTCGCTGGGAACCCACTCTACCACACGCAGTGTATAGGCCTCTGGGTTTCATGCAGGACACTGTGGCAGAGCCTCCTTTCACGCATGGCGTGGGAGGATTGCAGGCTTTCTAAACTCTAAGAAAGCAAGAAGTCTGAGAATTAGATTTAGGGTTAGGGTTATGGTTAGGGTTAAGGATGAAGTTTACTGTTAGGGTGAGGGCTTAGGCTTAGGGATTATGGGTAGGGTTAAAGGTTACTCTTAGATTTAACGGTTACACTTTGGTTTAGGGTTGAGGTTTAAGGTTAGGGTTAAGATGAGGGGTTAGGGTTTGGTACAGGGTTAGGGTTAAGTGTTAGGTTTAGGGTTGAAGATTAGGATTAGGGTTAGGATTAAAGGTTAGCGTGAGAGTTAACGCTTAGTGTTAAGGTTAAGAGTTAGGGTTTAGGGTTAGGGTTAGGGTTAGGGTTAGTTTTAGGGTTAGAGTTATGTGCTATGGTTTGTGTTAGAGGTTAGGGTTAGGTTTACTGTTCACGGTTAGGGTTACGTTTAGGGGTTAGCATTAGGGTTAGGGTTAGGGTTAGGGTTAAGGGATAGGATTAGGGTTAAGTGTTGGGCTTAGGGTTAGGGTTTAGTGTTAGGGTTATCATTAAGTATTAGGGGTAGGGTCAGGGTTAAATGCTTGGGTGCGGGTAATGGTTAGGGTCAGGGTTAAGGTTCACGGATAGGGTTAGTGTTAAGGGTTACGGGTAGGTTTAGGGTTCAGGGTTAGAGTTAGCATTAGGGCTTAAGGTTAGGATTAGGCGGGAGGTTAGATTTAGGGTTAGAACTAGGCGTTAGGGTAAGGGCTAGAGTTAGGGTTAAGAGATAGGGTTAGGTTTAATGCTTAGGAATAGGGTTAGGGTTTGGGGTTAAAGTAAGTGTAGGGGTTAGGTTTAAGGATCAAAGTTAGGGTTATTTTTAGCTGTAGTGTTAGGGTTAGGGAAAAGGGATCCCATTAGCATTAAGGGTCTTCCTTACTGTAGGGTTAAGGGTTAGGCTTAGAGTTAAAGGTTAAGGTTCGGGTCAGTGTTAAGAATTAGGGTGAGGGTTAACGGTTAGGGTAAAGGTTAAGCATTAGGGTTAGGGATTAGTGATTAGGGTTTTTGGTTAGTGTTAGGGTTAGAGGTTAGGAGTTCGTGTTTTATGAAGGGGTATGGTTAGAATTAGGATTGGGGTTAGAGTTAGGGTTAGGTATAGGGGTTAGGTTTAGGGGTTAGTTTTAGGGTAAAAGGATAGGATTAGGGTTATGGGTTGGGCTTAGGTTTAGGGTTAAAGTTTACTGCTAGGGTTAGGGATAGGGTTCAGGGTTAGCTTTAGGGGTTCTGGTTAGGGTTAGGTGTTAGGTTAGTGTCAGGGTTAGGTCTAGTCGTGAGGGTAAGGTTTAGGGTTAGCTTTAAGAGCTAGGGTTAGGTTTAATGGTTAGGATTAGGATTAGGGTTAAGGGTTAGCATAAGGCTTAGGGGTTTGGGTGAAGGGTTAGGGTTTTTGTTAGGCATAGCGTTGGGGTTAGAAGTAAGGGTTACTGTCAGTGTTAGGGTTGTAGGTAGGGTTCCGGTTAGGGTTAGCGGTTTAGAATTAGGGTTAGGGATTAGGTGTTCCAGTGATGACTAGGAGATAGGGTTAGAATTATGGGATAGGGGTTGTTCTCAGGGAATGGGTTATGCATTAACGTTAGGATAAGAGGTTAAAGTTAGGCGCACGGTGAGGTTTACGTGTTAAGGGGAGAAATAGGAACAGGGTTGGGTGTTATGTTCAGGGTTAGGGTTATCTGTTAAAGGTATTGTTTATGCTTAGCACACGGGCCCTGTCTGCATTAGGCGGGCGGGGGGAGTTTAGGGGGCTGGGATTGTACCCGGGAACCCACTGTATCATACTCTGGGTATGGGCCCGTGGGTTTCATGCAGGACACAGTGGTAGAGCCTCCTTTCACGCATGGCATGGGAGGATTGCAGGCTTTCTAAACTCTAAGAAAGCAAGAAGTCTGAGAATTAGATTTAGGGTTAGGATTATGGTTAGGATTAAGGATGAAGTTTAGTGTTAGGGTGAGGGCTTAAGGTTAGGGATTAGGGTTAGGGTTAAAGGTTACTCTTAGGTTTAACGGTTACAGTTCGGTTTCGGGTTGAGATTTACGGTTAGGGTTAAGATGAGGGGTTAGGGTTTGGTAGACATTTAGGGTTAAGTGTTAGGTTTAGGGTTGAAGATTAGGATTAGGGTTAGGATTAAAGGTTAGCGTTAGAGTTAACGCTCAGGGTTTACTCTTAGGGTTAGGGTTAGTTTTAGGGTTAGAGTTATGTGCTATGGTTTGTGTTAGAGGTTAGGGTTAGGTTTACCGTTCACGGTTAGGGTTACGTTTAGGGTTTAGCATTAGGGTTAAGGTTAGGGTTAAGGGATAGGATTAGGGTTAAGTGTTAGGTTTAGGGTTGAAGATTAGGATTAGGGTTAGGATTAAAGGTTAGCATGAGATTTAACGCTTAGGGATAAGGTTTAGAGTTAGGGTTTACTGTTAGGGTTAGGGTTAGTTTTAGGGTTAGAGTTATGTGCTATGGTTTGTGTTAGAGGTTAGGGTTAGGTTTACTGTTCACGGTTAGGGTTACGTTTAGGGTTTAGCATTAGGGTTAGGGATTAGTTTTAGGGTAAGGGTTTAGAGTTAGTGTTGGGCTTTAGGCTCGGGGCTTCGGTTCAGGGTCAGGGGTTAGGGTCGGTGGTACGGCCTAGCTTTAGCGGTGAGTTAAAGGGCACAACACCTGGTTAATCTAAGGTGAGAGGGGTGCGGTCGGAGTCATCACGAAAGCACAACATCATTCCCTGGGCCTTGGGACAGGACCTCCATGCACGACTCAGTCGGAGCCTCATCTCACACATGGCATGGCTGTATTGTAGGCTTGCTTCACTCTGGGAATGGAAGTAGTGTGAGAATTAGGGTTGGGGTTGGGGTTAGGGATTTCGAGTTAGGGGTTAGGTTTCGAGTCAGGGTTAGGTGCTAGGGATTAGTGGTTAGGGTTAGAGTTAGTGTTAGGGGTTAGGTGTTAAGTCTGGGTTAGGGCGCCAGGGTAAGATTTAGGGTTGGAGTTAGCGTTAGGGTTAGGGGTTAGGGTTAAGGGAGAGGGTTAGGTATCAGGGTGAGGGTTAGAGGGTTAACAGTTGGGGTTAAGCTTAGGGGTTAGGGATAGTGTTAGAGTTAAGGGTTAGAAGTATGGTTCAGGTTTATGTTTAGCATTAGGGGTTGGGGTTAGTGTTAACTGTAGGTCAGTGTTGGGGTTAGATCTCTAGGCATTAGGGTAAAGGTTAGGGTTAGGGTTAAGTGTTAGGGTTATGTTTAATGGTTAGGATTGGGAATAGGGTTAAGGGTTAGGGTTAAGGTTAGGGGTTATGACTAAGGATCAACCGTTAGGGTTACTTTTAGGCGTAGGTTTAGGGTAAGAGGTTAGGGTTAGTGTTAGTGTTGTTGGTCGGGTTAAGGTTAGGGTTGGCATTTCAGAATTAGGGATTAGGTGTTACGGTTATGGCTAGGAGTTAGGGTTAGAATGACGGTATAGGGCTTGTTCTCAGGGTGTCATGCATTAACGTTAAGATATCGGGTTAAAGTTAGGGTTACGGTGAGGTTTACCTGTTAAGGTGAGCAGTAGGATCAGGGTTGTGTGTTATGTTCTGGGTTAGGGTTATGGTTGAATGGTAGGGTTTATGCTTAGGGCACGGGCCCTGTATGCCCTAGGAGGCAAAGTTAGGTGTCTGTGATGGTCGCTGGGAACCCACTCTATCGCACGCTCTGTATGGGCCTCTGGGTTTCAGGCAGGACACTGGCAGAGCGTCCTTTCACGCATGGCATGGGAGGATTGCAGGCTTTCTAAACTATAAGAAAGCAAGAAGTCTGAGAATTAGATTTAGGGTTAGGATTCTGGTTAGGGTTAAGGATGAAGTTTAGTGTTAGGGTGAGGGCTTAGGGTTAGGGATTAGGGTTAGGGTTAAAGGTTACTCTTAGATTTAACAGTTACACTTTGGTTTAGGGTTGAGGTTTACGGTTAGGGTAAAGATGAGGGGTTAGGGTTTGGTACAGGGTTAGGGTTAAGTGTTAGGTTTATGGTTGAAGATTAGGATTAGGGTTAGGATTAAAGGTTAGTGTGAGAGTTAACGCTTAGGGTTAAGGTTAAGAGTTAGCGTTAGCGTTAGGGTTAGGGTTAGTTTTAGGGTTAGAGTTATGTGCCATGGTTTGTGTTAGAGGTTAGGATTAGGTTTACTGTTCATGGTTAGGGTTACGTTTAGGGGTAGCATTAGGGTTAGAGTTTGGGTTAGGGTTAAGGGATAGGATTAGGGTTAAGTGTTGAGCTTAGGGTTAGGGTTTAGTGTTAGGGTTATCGTTAAGGATTAGGGTTAGGGTCAGGGTTAAATGTTTGGGTGCGGGTAATGGTTAGGGTCAGGGTTAAGGTTTATAGATAGGGTTAGTGTTAAGGGTTACGGGTAGGTTTAGGGTTCAGGGTTTAGAGTTAGCATTAGGGCTTAAGGTTAGGATTAGGTGGTAGGTTAGATTTAGGGTTAGATCTAAGCGTTAGAGTAAGGGTTAAGAGATAGGGTTAGGTTTAATGCTTAGGATTAGGGTTAGGGTTTGGGGTTAAGTGTGAGGGGTTAGGTTTAAGGATCAAAGGTTAGGGTTATTTTTAGCTGTAGTGTTAGGTTTAGGGATAAGGGATAAGATTGGCGTAAGGGTTTTCCTTACTGTTAGGGTTAAGAGTCAGGCTTAGATTAAAGGTTAAGGTTAGGGTCAGTGTTAAGGGTTAGGGTGAGGGTTAATGGTTACGGTAAAGGTTAAGCGTTAGGGTTAGGGATTAGCGATTAGGGTTTTTGGTAAGTGTTAGGGTTAGGAGTTCGTGTTTTATGAAGGGGTATGGTTAGAATTAGGATTTGGGTTAGTGTTAGGGTTAGGTTTAGGGGTTAGGCTTAGGGTAAAAGGATAGGATTAGGGTTAAGGGTTAGGTTAGGGTTTGGGGTTAAAGTAAGTGTTAGTGGTTAGGTTTAAGGATCAAAGGTTAGGGTTATTTTTAGCTGTAGTGTTAGGGTTAGGGATAAGGGATACCATTAGCATTAAGGGTCTTCCTTACTGTAGCGTTAAGGGCTAGGCTTAGAGTTAAAAGTGAAGGTTAGGGTCAGTGTTAAGAATTAGCGTGAGGGTTAACGGTTAGGGTAAAGGTTAAGCGTTAGGGTTAGGGATTAGTGATTAGTGTTTTTGGTTAGTGTTAGGGTTAGCGGTTAGGAGTTAGTGTTTTATGAAGGGGTATGGTTAGAATTAGGATTGGGATTAGAGTTAGGGTTAGGTATAGGGGTTAGGTTTAGGGGTTAGTTTTAGGGTAAAAGGATAGGATTAGGGTTATGGGTTGGGCTTAGGTTTAGGGTTAAAGTTTACTGCTAGGGTTAGGGATAAGGTTCAGGGTTAGCTTTAGGCGTTCTGGTTAGGGTTAGGTGTTAGGTTAGTGTCAGGGTTAGGTCTAGTCGTGAGGGTTAGGTTTAGGGTTAGCTTAAGAGCCAGGGTTAGGTTTAATGGTTAGGATTAGCATTACGGTTAAGGGTTCGGGTAATGCGTAGGGGTTAGGGTGAAGGGTGAAGGGTTAGGGCTTTTGTTAGGCATAGCGTTGAGTTTAGAACTAAGGGTTCCTGTCAGTGTTAGGGTTGTAGGCAGCGTTACGGTTAGGCTTAGTGGTTGAGAATTAGGGTTAGGGATTAGGTGTTACACTTATGACTAGGAGATAGGGTTAGAATTTTTGGATAGGGGAGGTTTTCAGGGAATGGTTTATGTATTAACGTTACGATAAGAGGTTAAAATTAGGAACACGGTGAGGTTTACGTGTTAAGGGGAGAAATAGGAACAGGGTTAGGTGCTATGTTCAGGGTTAGGGTTATCTGTTATAGGTATTGTTTATGCTTAGCGCACGGGCCCTGTCTGCATGAAGCTGGGGGGAGGTTACGGGGCTGGGATTGTCACCGGGAACCCGCTGTATCGGACTCTGGGTATGGGCCCGTGGTTTTCATGCAGGACACAGTGGTAGAGCCTCCTTTCAAGCATGGCATGGGAGGATTGCAGGCTTTCTAAACTCTAAGAAAGCAAGAAGTCTGAGAATTAGATTTAGGGTTAGGATTATGGTTAGGGTTCAGGATGAAGTGTAGTGTTATGGTGACGGGATAGGGTTACAGATTAGGGTTAGGGTTAAAGGTTACTGTTAGGTTTAACAGTTACAGTTCGTTTTAGTGTTGAGGTTTGCAGATAGGGTTAAGATGAGGGGTTAGGGTTTGGTACATGGTTAGGGTTGTGTTAGGTTTAGGGTTGAAGATTAGGATTAGGGTTGGGATTAAAGGTTAGCATGAGAGTTAACGGTTAAGGTTAAGGTTAAGGGTTAGAGATAGGGTTTAGGTTCAGGGTTAAGCGTTAGGGTTAGTTTTAGGGTTAGAGTTATGTGTTAGGGTTTGTGTTAGAGGTTAGGGTTAGGTTTACTGTTCACGGTTAGGGTTACCTCTAGGGGTTAGCATTAGGGTTAGGGATTAGGTTTAGGGTAAGTGTTTAGAGTTAGTTTTGGGCTTTAGGCTCGGGGCTTAGGTTCAGGGTCAGGGGTTAGGGTTGGTGGTAGGGCTTAGCTTTAGTGGTCAGTTTAAGGGCACTGGACCTCGTTAATCTACGGTGAGAGGGGTGTGGTCGGAGTCACCACGAAAGCACAACATCATTCCCTGGGCCTTGGGACAGGACCTACATGCAGGACTCAGGCGGAGCCTCATCTCACACATGGCATGGCTGTATTGTAGGCTTGCTTCACTCTGGAAATGGAATTAGTGTGAGAATTAGGGATAGGTTTGGGGTCAGGGGTTTCGAGTTAGGGATTAGGTTTCGAGTCAGGGTCAGGTGCTAGGGATTAGTGGTTAGGGTTAGAGTTAGTGTTAGGGGTTAGGTGTTAAGTCTGGGTTCGGGGGCCAGGATTAGGTTTAGGGTTGGGGTTAGCGTTAGGGTTAGGTGTTAGGGTTAAAGTTTAGGCTTAGAGTCAGGGTTAAGTGTTAGGGTGAGGCTTAACATTTAGGGTTAAGGTTAGGGGGTTAGGGATAGGGTTAGGGTTAAGGGTTAGTTTTATAGTTCAGGTTTAAGGTTAGGATCAGGGGTTAAGGTTAGTGTTAACTGTAGGTCAGTGTTGGGGTTAGATCTCTAGGCATTAAGGTATAGGTTAGGGGTAGAGTTAAGTAGGGTTATGTTTAATGGTTAGGATTGGGATTAGCGTGAAGGGTTAGGGTTAAGGTTTAGGGGTTATGACTAAGTATCAATGGTTAGGGTTACTTTTAGGTGTAGGGTTAGGGTAAGTGTTTAGAGTTAGTGTTAGTGTTGTTGGTAGGATTAAGGTTAGGGTTGGCGTTTCAGAATTAGGGATTAGGTGTTACGGTTATGGCTAGGAGTTAGGGTTAGAATTACGCTATAGGGCTTGTTCTCAGGGTGTCATGCATTATCGTTAATATAAGGGGTTAAAGTTAGGGTTACGGTGAGGTTTACGTGTTAAGGTGGACAGTAGGATCAGGGTCAGGTGTTATGTTTCGGGTTAGGGTTATGGGTGAGGGGTAGGGTTTGTGCTTAGGGCACAGGCCCTGTATGCACTAGGAGGCGAAGTTAGGGGTCTGTGATGGTCGCTGGGAACCCACTCTATCGTACGCAGTGTATGGGCCTCTGGGTTTCATGCAGGATACTGTGGCAGAGCGGGCTTTCATGCATGGCTTAGTAGGATTGTAGGCTTTCAAAACTCTGAGAAAGCAAGAAGTCTGAGAGTTAGATTTAGAGTTAGTATTATGGTACGGTTTAGGGATGAGGATTAGTGATAGGGTGAGGGCTTAGGGTTAGGGATTAGGGTTAGGGTTAGGGTTGTTGGTAGGGTGAAGGTTAGGGTTGGCATTTTAGAATTAAGGATGAGGTGTTACGGTTATGGCTAGGGGTTAGGATTAGAATTATGGGATAGGGCTCCTTCTCAGTGTGTTATGCATTAACGTTAAGATAAGGGGATAAGGTAGGGTTACGGGGAGGTTTATGTTTTAAGGTGAGCAATAGGATCAGGGTCAGGTGCTATGTTCAGGGTGAGGGTTATCTGTTAGGGGTAGTGTTTATATTTAGCGTACAGGCTCTGTCTGCACTGGGCGGGTGGCTGGGGTTACGGGGATGGGATTTCCCTGGGAACCCACTCTATCATACGCTAGGTATGGGCTCCTGGTTTCATGCAAGAGAGAGCTGCAGAGCCCCCTTTTACTCATGGCATGGGAGGATTTTAGGCTTTCTAAACTCTAAGAAAGCAAGAAGTCCGAGAATTAGATTTAGGGGTAGGATTATGATAATGTTTAGGGTTAGGGTTAGTGTTAAGGTGGGGTCTTAGGGTTAGGGGTTAGCGTTAGAGGTTAGTGTTAGGTTTAACAGTTACAGTTAGGTTTATGGTTAAGTTTGAGGGTTAGGGTTAAGGTTTGGGTTTAGCGTTTGACACAGGGTTAGGCTTCAGTGTTAGCTTTATGGTTAAAGATTAGGATTAGGGTTAGTGTGAGGGTTAATGGTAAGGGTCAAGATTAAGGGTTAGGGTTGGGGTTAGGGTTAGGTTTAGGGTTAGGGGTTAGGGTTAGGCTTAGGGTTAAGGGATAGGATTAGGGTTAAGTGTTGGGCTTATGGTTAGGGTTAAAGTTTAGTGTTAGGGTTAATGTTTAGTGTTATGGTCCAGTTTAAGTGTTAGGGTGAGGGTTAACAGTTAGGATTAGGCTTAGGGGTTAGGGATATAGTGAAGGATCAGTGTTAGGGTTAGGTTTAGGGTTCAGGGTTAGTGTTAGCATTAGGGCTTAAGGTTAGGATTAGGCGGTAGGTTAGATTTAGGGTTAGATCTAGGCGTTAGGGTAAGGGCTAGCGTTAGGGTTAAGAGATAGGGTTAGGTTTAATGCTTAGGATTAGGGTTAGGGTTTGGGGTTAAAGTAAGTGTTAGGGGTTAGGTTTAAGGATCCAAGGTTAGGGTTATTTTTAGCTGTAGTGTTAGGGTTAGGGATAAGGGATCCCATTAGCATTAAGGGTCTTCCTTACTGTAGGGTTAAGGGTTAGGCTTAGAGTTAAAGGTTAAGGTTAGGGTCAGTGTTAAGATTTAGGGTGAGGGTTAACGGTTAGGGTAAAGGTTAAGCGTTAGGGTTAGGGATTAGTGATTAGGGTTTTTGGTTAGTGTTAGGGTTAGCGGTTAGGAGTTAGTGTTTTATGAAGGGGTATGGTTAGAATTAGGATTGGGGTTAGAGTTAGGGTGAGGTATAGGGGTTAGGTTTAGGGGTTAGTTTTAGGGTAAAAGGATAGGATTAGGGTTACGGGTTGGGCTTAGGTTTAGGGTTAAAGTTTACTGCTAGGGTTAGGGATAGGGTTCAGGGTTAGCTTTAGGCGTTCTGGTTAGGGTTAGGTGTTAGGTTAGTGTCAGGGTTAGGTCTAGTCGTGAGGGTAAGGTTTAGGGTTAGCTTTAAGAGCTAGCGTTAGGTTTAATGGTTAGGATTAGAATTAGGGTTATGGGTTAGGGTAAGGCTTAGGGGTTAGGGTGAAGGGTTAGGGTTTTTGTGAGGCATAGCGTTGGGGTTAGAAGTAAGGGTTACTGTCAGTGTTAGGGTTGTAGGTAGGGTTACGGTTAGGGTTAGCGGTTTAGAATTAGGGTTAGGGATTAGGTGTCACAGTGATGACTAGGAGATAGGGGTAGAATTATGGGATAGGGGTTGTTCTCAGGAAATGGGTTATGCATTAACGTTAGGATAAGAGGTTAAAGTTCAGGTTTCAGTGAGGTTTACATTCTAAGGTGAGCAATAGAATCAGGGTTAAACGTTATTTTCAGGGTTAGAGTTTTGGGTGAGGTGTAGAGTTTATGCTTAGGACACCGGCCTTGTCTGCATTAGGCGGGGGGCGGGAGTTACGGGGCTGGGATTGTCACCAGGAACCCACTCTATCGTACTCTGGTTATGGGCCCCAGCGGTTCATTCAGGACACAGTGGAAGAGCCTCCTTTCACGCATGGAATGGGAGGATTGTAGGCTTTCTAAACTCTAAGAAAGCAAGAAGACTGAGAATTAGATTTAGGGTTAGGGTTAGGGTTCGGGTTAAGGATCAAGGTTAGTGTTAGGGTGAAGGCTTAGAGTTAGGGGTTACGGGTAGCGTTACAGGTTACTCTTAGTTTTAACCGTTACAGTTAGGTTCAGGGTTAAGGTTTACGGTTAGGTTTAAGGTTACGGTTTAGGGTTTGGTACAGGATTAGGGTTAAATATTAGGTTTAGGGTTAAAGATTACGATTAAGGTTAGGTTTAAAGGTTAGTGTGAGGGTTAACAGTCAGGGTGAAAGTTAAGAGTTAGGGTTAGGGTTAGTGTTAGGATTAAGGGTTCATGTTAGGTTTAGGGTTAGAGTTAAGTGCTATGGTTAGCGCTCGAGGTTAGGGTTAGGTTTAGGGTTCACAGTTAGGGTTATGTTTAGGGGTTAGCATTAGGGTTAGGGATTAGCTTTAGGGTAAGAGTTTAGAGTTAGTGTTGGGCTTTAGGCTCAGGGCTTAGGTTTAGGGTCAGAGGTTAGGGTTGATGTTAGGGCTTAGATTTAGCGGTTAGTTTAAGGGCACAGGACCTGTTTATTCTACAGTGAGAGGGGTTAGGGTTAGGGTTAGGGTTGGCGTAAGGGTTACGGTTAGATTTAACCTTGGGGTTAGTGTTAGGGTTAGGGGTTAAAAACACCTACAGCCAGCCCTAACCCGATTTCTCACACTTCTTCCATTCTCAGAGTTAACCAAGCCTACAATACAGCCATGTCATGCGTGAGAAGAGGCTCCACCTGAGCCCTGTATGTAGGTCTTGGCCCAAGGCCCAGCGTATGGTGGTGTCGTGTCGCAGCGACCCTGTGCACCACTCTCACCATAGATTAAACAGGTCCTGTGCCCTTAAACTAACCGCTAAATCTCAGCCCGAACACTAATCCTAACCCCTAACCCGAAAAATTATCCTTAACCCTAACTGTTAACACTCAAACTAACCCTTAACTCTAACCCTTGTCATGATCTTTAACCCTAACCCTAACACTTAACCCTAACCCTGTACCAAACCGTAACCCCTAAGCTTAACCCTAACCCTAAACCTAAACCCTAAGTCTAACTGTAACTGTTAAACCTAACAGTAACTTTTAACCCTAAAACTAACCGTATCCCCTTACCCGAAGCCCTCACCCTAAGATTAAACTTCATCCCTAACCATAACGATAATCCTAACCCTAAATCTAATTCTCAGACTTCTTACTTTCTTAGAGATTGGAAAGCTTACAATCCTCCTTTACCATGCGTGAAATCAGGCTCTGCCAGAGTGTCCTACAAGAAACCCATGGGCCCATACCCTGCATACGATAGAGTGGGTTTCTGGTGACAATCGCATCCCCCTCAATCCCACTCCTAGGGCAGACAGGGCCCATACCCTAAGCAAAACCCTACCCCTCACTCATAATTCTAACCCTGATCCTATTGCTCACCTTAACACATAAACCTCACCGTAAACCTAACTTTAACCACTTATTCTAACGTTAATGCATAACACTTATGCTAAGAACAACCCCTATCACTTAATACTAACCCAAACTCCTAGCCATAACAGTAACCCCTAATCCCTAACCCTAATTCTAACCACTAAACATTACCTTAACCCTACAAACAACCCTAATACTAACCCTAACCTTAAACGCTAACCCTAACCTTATCCCTAAACATAACCTTAAAAGTTTACCCTAAACCCTAACCCTATCCCCTAACCCTAAGCCTAACCCTTAATTCTGATCCTAATCCTAACAATTAAACCTAACCCTAACACTAACCCTTACCTTAATGCCGAGACCTAATCTTAGCAGTAAAACTACCTCTAACCCTAACCCTAGACCTTAATCCTAACACTATCCCTAACTTATAACCCTAACTGTTAACCCTCATCCTAACCCTTAACTCGGACCATAACCCTAACCCTTAACCCTAACCCATCCCTTAATGCTAACCCTAAGCCTTAACCCTTAACCCTAATCCTATCCCTTAACCCTAACCCTAACCCCTAACCCTAACCCTACCCCAACCCTAAATCTAACCCTAGTCCCTAACCCAACCCTAACCGTTAACCCCTAATGCTAACATTAACCCTAACCCCTAATCCCTAACCCCTAACCCTCACTCGAACACTAACCCCTAACCCCAAACACCTAACCCTAATCATAACCATAATTCTCACACTTCCTCCATTCTCAGAGTTAGCCAAGCCTACAATAAAACCATGCCATGCGTGAGAAGAGGCTCTGCCTGAGACCTACATGTAGGTCTGGGCCCAAGGCCTAGGGTACGATGGTGTGGTGTGGCGATGACCCATTCCGCACACTTCTCACCATAGATTACACAGGTCCTGTGCCCTTAAAATAACCTCTAAATCTAAGCCCTAACACTAACTCTAACACTAACCCCTAATCCTAAACTTAAGCCCTGACCCTAACGTCCAACACTAACATTAAACCCTTACCCTATTCCTAACCCATAACCCTACTGCCTAAACGTAACCCTAACGATGAACCCTACCCCTAACCCTAACCCCAAACCCTAAGCCCTCACCCTAACACTAATCTTCATCCCTAAACCGTGCCGTAATCCTAACCCGAAATCTAATTCTCAGAGTTTTGAAAGCCTACAATCCTACTAAGCCATGCATGAAAGCCCGCTCTACCACAGTGTCCTGCATGAAACCCAGAGGCCCATACACTGCGTACTAAAGAATGGGTTCCCAGGGATCATCACAGATCCCTAACTTCGCCTCCTAGTGCATACAGGGCCCGTGCCCTAAGGATAAACCCTACCCTTCACCCATAACCCTAACCCAGAACATAACACCTAACCCTGATCCTACTGCTCACCTTAACAGGTAAAGCTCACCGTAACCCTAACTTTAAGCCCTTATCTTAACGTTAATGCATGACACCCTGAGAACAAGACCTATACCGTAATTCTAACCCTAACTCCTAGCCATAACCATAACACCTAATCCCTAATTGTGAAACGCCAACCCTAACCTTAACCCTCCGAACAACACTAACAATAACCCTAACCCCTTACGCTAACCCTACACATAAAAATAACCCTAACCGTTGATCCTTAGTCATAACCCCTAACCTTAACCCTAACACTTCACGCTAATCCCAATCCTAACCATTAAACATAACCCTAACTCTTAACCCTAACCCTAACCTTTACCCTAATGCCTAGAGATCTAAACCCAACACTGACCTACAGTTAACACTAACGCTAACCCCCTAATGCTAACCTTAAACCTGAACCATAGCCTTGAACCTTAACCCTAAACCTATCCCTAACCCCCTAACCCTAACTGTTAACCCTGACCCTAACCCTTAACCCTGACCCTAACCCTAAACCTGAACCCGAAACCTAAGCCTAACCCTTAACCCTAACCCTATCCCTTAACCCTAACGCCTAACCCTAACGCTAACTCCAAACCTAAACCTTACCCTGGCCCCCTAACCAGACTTAACACATAACTCGTAACACTAACTCTAACCCTAATCACTAATCCCTACCACTTAACCCTGACTCGAAACCGAACCCCTAACTTGCAACCCCTAACCCCAACCCTAACCCTAATTCTCACACTACTTCCATTCCCAGAGTGAAGCCAGCCTACAATACAGCCATGCCATGTGTGAGATGAGGCTCCGCCTGAGTCCTGCATGTAGGTCTTGTCCCAGGGCCCAGGGAATGATGTTGTGCTTTCGTGGTGACTCCGACCGCACCCCTCTCAACGTAGATTAACCAGGTCCTGTGCCCTTAAACTGACCGCTAAATCTAAGCCCTACCACCAACCCTAACCCCTGACCCTGAACCTAAGCTGCGAGCCTAAAGCCCAACACTAACTCTAAAAACTTACCCTAAACCTAATCCCTAACCCTAATGCTAACCCCTAAACGTAACCCTAACCGTGAACAGTAAACCTAACCCTAACCTCTAACACAAACCATAACATATAACTCTAACCCTAAAACGAAACCTAATCCTTAACCCTAAACCTAAACCCTAACCCTAACTCTTAACCTTAACCCTAACCGTTAACTCTCACACTAACCTTTAATCCTAACCCTAATCCTAATCTTCAACCCTAAACCTAACATTTAACCCTAACCCTGTACCTAACCCTAACCCTATACCAAACACTAACCCCTCATATTAACCCTAACTGTAAACCTCAACCCTAAACTGAACTGTAACCATTAAACCTAAGAGTAACCTTTAACCCTAACCCTAATCCCTAACCCTAAGCCCTCACCCTAGCACTAAACTTCATCCTTAACCCTAACCATAATCCTAACCCTAAATCTAATTCTCAGACTTCTTGCTTTCTTAGAGTTTAGGAAGCCTGCAATCCTCCCATGCCATGCGTGAAAGGAGGCTCTACCACTGTGTCCTGCATGAAACCCACGGGCCCATAACCAGAGTACGATACAGTGGGATCCTGGTGACAATCCCAGCCCCCTAACCTCCCCCCGCCCTTTCCTAAGGCAGACATAGCCCGTGCGCTAAGCATAAACAATACATGTAACAGATATCCCTCACCCTGAACATAACACCTAACCCTGTTCCTATTTCTCCCCTTAACACGTAAACCTCACCGTGAGCCTAACTTTAACCTCTTATCCTAACGTTAATGCATAACCCATTCCCTGAGAACAACCCCTATCCCATAATTCTAACCCTATCTCCTAGTCAAAACTGTAACACCTAATCCCTAACCCTAATTCTAAACCACTAACCCTATCCGGAACCCTGCCTACAACCCTAACACTGACAGTAACCCTTACTTCTAATCCCAACGCTATGCCTAACAGAAACCCTTAACCCTTGACCCTAACCCCTAAGCCTTACCCTAACCCTTAAACCTAATCCTAATCTTAACCATTAAACCTAACCCTAGCTCTTAAAGCTAACCCTAAACCTTACCCTCACGACTAGACCTAACCCTGACACTAACCTAACACCTAACCGTAACCCCTAAAGCTAACCCTAACCCTGAACCCTAAACCTAACCCTAACACTGAACCCTCACTATATCCCCAACCTCTAAGCCTAATCCTAACCGTTAACCCTCACCCTAACACTTACAGTGGACCATAACACTAAACATTAACCCTAATACTAAAATTTAACCCTAACCCTGAGCCCAACCCTTAACCCTAATCCTATCCTTTTACCCTAACCCTAACCCTAACACTAACCCCAATCCTAATTCTAACCATAACCTTTCATAAAACACTAACTCCTAACCCTAACACTTACCAAATACCCTAATTGCTAATCCCTAACACTAACGCTTAACCTTTACCGTAACCGTAACACTCATCCTAACCCTTAACACTGACCCTAACCTTAACCTTTAATCTAAGCGTAACCTTTAACCCTAACAGTAAGGAAAACCCTTATGCCAATCTTATCCCTTATCCCTAACCTTAACACTACAGCTAAACATAACCCTAACCTTTGATACTTAAACCTTTTCCCTAACACTTACTTTTACCCCAAACCCTAACCGTAATCCTAAGCATTAAACCTAACCCTATCTCTTAATCCTTACTCTAACGCCTAGATCTAACCCTAAATGTAACCTACCACCTAATCCTAACGTTAAGCCCTAATGCTAACTCTAACCCTGAACCCTAAACCTACCCGTAACCCTTAACACTAACCCTATCCGTAAACCTTAACCCTGACCCTAACCATTACCCGCACCCAAACATTTAACCCTGACCCTAACCCTAATCCTTAATGATAACCCTAACACTAAACACTAACCCTAAGCCCAACACTTAACCCTAATCCTATCCCTTAACCCTAAGCCTAACCCTAACACCTAACCCTAAACCTAAGCCTAACCCCAACCTGAACCATTAATCTTGACCCTTACCATTAACCCTCACACTAACACTAATCCTAATCTTTAACCATAAAGCTAACACTGAAGCCTACCCCTGTGCCAAACGCTAAACCCAAACCTTAACCCTAACCCTGAAACTTAACCGTAAACCTAACTGTAACTGTTAAACCTTACACTAACTTTTAACCCCAACCCCTAACCTAAGACCCCACCCTGACACTAATCTTCATCCCTAAACATTACCATAATCCTACCCCTAAATCTAATTCTCAGACTTCTTGCTTTCTCAGAGTTTAGAAAGCCTACAATCCTCCCATGCCATGAGTAAAAGGGGGCTCTGCCACTGTGTCCTGCATGAAATCCAGGAGCCCATAACGAGCGTACGATAGAGTGGGTTCTCGGCGACAATCCCATCCCCCTAACCCCCGCCCCCCGCCAGTGCAGACAGAGCCCGTACGCTAAGTATAAACACTACCCCTAACAGATAACCCTCACCCTGAACATAATACCTAGCCCTGATCCTATTGCTCAGCTTAAAACATAAACCTCTCCGTAACCCTAACTTAGCCCCTTAACTTAACGTGAATGCATAACACCTTGAGAAGAAGCCCTATCCTATAATTCTAATCCTAAACCATAGTCATAACCGTAATACCTCATCCCTAATTCTAAAACGTCAAACCTACCCTTCACCCTACCAACAACCCCTAAACCTAACCCTAACCCCTAACCCTAAGCCCTCTCCCTAACACTAATCTTCATCCCTAAACCGTGCCGTAATCCTAACCCAAAATCTAATTCTCAGACTCCTTGCTTTCTCAGAGTTTTGAAAGCCTACAATCCTACTAAGCCATGCATGAAAGCCGGCTCTGCCACAGTGTCCTGCATGAAACCCAGAGGCCCATACACTGCGTACGATAGAGTGGGTTCCCAGCGACCATCACAGATCCCTAACTTCGCCTCCTAGTGCATACAGGGCCCGTGCCCTAAGGATAAACCCTACCCCTCACCCATAACCCTAACCCAGAACATAACACCTAACCCTGATCCTACTGCTCACCTTAACAGGTAAAGCTCACCGTAACCCTAACTTTAACCCCTTATCTTAAGGTAAATGCATGACACCCTAGAACAAGCCCTATACCGTAATTCTAACCCTAACTCCTAGCCATAACCATAACACCTAATCCCTAATTGTGAAACGCCAACCCTAACCTTAACGCTACGAACAACACTAACGCTAACCCTAACCGCTTATGCTAAACCTATGCCCAAAAATAACACTAACCGTTGATCCTTAGTCATAACCCCTAACCTTAACCCTAACCCTTAACCCTAATCCCAATCCTAACCATTAAACATAACTCTAACAATTAACCCTAACCCTAACCTTTACCCTAATGCCTAGAGATCTAACCCCAACACTGACCTACAGGTAACACTAACGCTAACCCCCTAATGCTAACCTTAAACCTGAACCATACACCTGACCCTTAACCCTAAACCTATCCCTAATCCCGTAACCCTAACCCTAACTCTTCACCCTCACCCTAACCCTTAACCCTGACCCTAACCCTAAACCTGAACCCGAAACCTAAGCCTAACCCTTAACCCTAAACCCTAACCCTAACGCTAACTCCAAACCTAAAACTTACCATGGCCCCCTAAAGCAGACTTAACACTTAACCCGTAACACTAACTCTAACCCTAACCACTAATCCCTACCACCTAACCCTGAGTCAAAACCTAACCCCTAACTTGCAACCCCTAACCCCAACCCTAACCCTAATTCTCACACTACTTCCATTCCCAGAGTGAAGCAAGCCTACAATACAGCCATGCCATGTGTGAGATGAGGCTCCGCCTGAGTCCTGCATGTAGGTCTTGTCCCAGGGCCCAGGGAATGATGTTGTGCTTTGTGGTGACTCCGAACAGACCCCTCTCACCATAGATTAAACAGCTCCTGTGCCCTTAAACTGACCGCTAAATCTAAGCCCTACCACCAACTCTAACCCCTGACCCTGAACCTAAGCCCCGAGCCTAAAGACGAACACTAACTCTAAACCCTTACCCTAAACCTAATCCTTAACCCTAATGCTAACCCCTAAACGTAACCCTAACCCTGAACAGTAAACCAAACCCTAACCTCTAACACAAACCCTAACACATAACTCGAACCCTAAAACTAACCCTAACCCTTAACCCTAAACCTAAACCCTAACCCTAACTCTTAACCTTAACCCTAACCGTTAACTCTCACGCTAACCTTTAATCCTAACCCTAATCCTAATCTTCAACCCTAATTCTAACACTTAACCCTAACCCTGTACCTAACCCTAACCCTATACCAAACCCTAACCCCTCATCTTAACCCTAACCGTAAACCTCAACCCTAAACCGAACTGTAACTGTTAAACCTAAGAGTAACCTTTAACCCTAACCCTAATCACTAACCCTAAGCCCTCACCCTAACACTAAACTTCATCCTTAACCCTAACCATAATCCTAACCCTAAATCTCATTCTCAGACTTCTTGCTTTCTTAGAGTTTAGAAAGCCTGCAATCCTCCCATGCCATGCGTGAAAGGAGGCTCTACCACGGTGTCCTGCATGAAACCCACGGGCCCATACCCAGAGGACGATACAGTGGGATCCTGGTGACAATCCCAGCCCCCGAACCTCCTCCCCCGCCTAATGCAGACAGGGCCCGTGCGCTAAGCATAAACCATACCTGTAACAGATATCCCTCACCCTGAACATAACACCCAACCCTGTTCCTATTTCTCCCCTTAACACGTAAAAGTGACCGTGAGCCTAACTTTAACCTCTTATCCTAACGTTAGTGCATAACCCATTCCCTGAGAACAACCCCTATCCACTAATTCTCACCCTATCTCCTATTCATCACTGGAACACCTAATCCCTAACCCTAATTCTAAACCGCTAACCCTAACCGTAACCCTGCCTACAACCCTAACACTGACAGTAACCCTTACTTCTAACCCCAACGCTATGCCTAACAAAAACCCTTAACCCTTCGCCCTAACCCCTAAGCCTTACCCTAACCTTTAACCTTAATCCTAATCCTAACCATTAAACCTAACCCTAGCTCTTAAAGCTAACCCTAAACCTTACCCTCACGACTAGACCTAACCCTGACACTAACCTAACACCTAACCCTAACCATAACCCCTAAAGCTAACCCTAACCCTGAACCCTAAACCTAACCTTAACACTGAACCCTCACTATATCCCCAACCTCTAAGCCTAATCCTAACCGTTAACCCTCACCCTAACACTTAAACTGGACCATAACACTAAACATTAACCCGAACACTAAACTTTAACCCTAAATCTGAGCCCAACCCTTAACCCTAATCCTATCCTTTTACCCTAAACCTAACCCCTAAACCTAACCCTAACACTAACCCCAATCCTAATTCTAACCATACCCCTTCATAAAACACTAACTCCTAACCCTAACACTTACCAAAAACCCTAATCGCTAATCCGTAACACTAACGCTTAACCTTTACCGTAACCGTTAACCCTCACCATAACCCTTAACACTAAACTTAACCTTTAATCTAAGCGTGACCCTTAACCATGAAAGTAAGGAAAACCCTTACGCCAATCTTATCCCTTATCCCTAACCCTACAACTAAACATAACCCTAACCTTTGATCCTTAAACCTAACCCCTAACACTTACTTTAACCCAAAACCCTAACCCTAATCCTAAGCATTAAACCTAACCCTATCTCTTAACCCTTATTCTAACGCCTAGATCTAAACCTAAATGTAACCTACCACCTAATCCTAACCTTAAGCCCTAATGCTAACTCTAACCCTGAACCCTAAACCTACCCGTAACCCTTAACACTAACCCTATCCGTAAACCTTAACCCTGACCCTAACCATTACCCGCACCCAAACATTTAACCCTGACCCTAACCCTAATCCTTAACGATAACCCTAACACTAAACCCTAACCCTAAGCCCAACACTTAACCCTAATCCTATCCCTTAACCCTAAGCCTAACCCTAACCCCTAACCCTAAACCGAAGCCTAACCCCAACCTGAACCATTAATCTTGACCCTTACCATTAACCCTCACACTAACACTAATCCTAATCTTTAACCATAAAGCTAACATTGAAGTCTTCCTCTGTGCCAAACGCTAAACCCAAACCTTAACCCTAACCCTGAAACTTAACCATAAACCTAACTGTAACTGTTAAACCTAACACTAATCTTTAACCCCAACCCCTAACCCAAGACACCACCCTGACACTAATCTTCACCCCTAAACATTACCATAATCCTACCCCTAAATCTAGTTCTCAGACTTCTTGCTTTCTCAGAGTTTAGAAAGCCTACAATCCTCCCATGCCATGAGTAAAAGGGGGCTCTGCCACTGTGTCCTGCATGAAACCCAGGAGCCCATAACCAGCGTACGATAGAGTGGGTTCCCGGGGACAATACCATCCCCCTAAACCCCGCCCACCTCCCAGTGCAGACAGGGCCCGTATGCTAAGTATAAACACTACCCCTAACAAATAACCCTCACCCTGAACATAACATCTAACCCTGATCCTATTGCTCACCTTAAAACATAAATCTCCCCGTAACCCTAACTTAGCCCCTTAACTTAACGTGAATGCAAAACACCTTGAGAAGAAGCCCTATGCCATAATTCTAATCCTAAACCATAGTCATAACCGTAACACCTCATCCCTAATTCTAAAACGTCAACCCTAACCTTCACCCTACCAACAACCCTAACCCTAACCCTAACCCCTAACCCTAAGCCCTCACCCTAACACTAATCTTCATCCCTAAACCGTGCCGTAATCCTAACCCAATATCTAATTCTCAGACTTCTTGCTTTCTCAGAGTTTTGAAAGCCTACAATCCTACTAAGCCATGCATGAAAGCCGGCTCTGCCACAGTGTCCTGCATGAAACCCAGAGGCCCATACACTGCGAACGATAGAGTGGGTTCCCAGCGACCATCACAGATCCCTAACTTTGCCTCCTAGTGCATACAGGGCCCGTGCCCTAAGGATAAGCCCTACCCTTCACCCATAACCCTAACCCAGAACATAACACCTAACCCTGATACTACTGCTCACCTTAACAGGTAAAGCTCACCGTAACCCTAACTTTAACCCCTTATCTTAACGTTAATGCATGACACCCTGAGAACAAGCCCTATACCGTAATTCTAACCCTAACTCCTAGCTATAAACATAACACCTAATCCCTAATTCTGAAACGCCAACCCTAACCTTAACCCGACCAACAACACTAACACTAACTCTAACCCCTTACCCTAACCCTACGCCTAAAAATAACCCTAACCGTTGATCCTTAGTCATAACCCATAACCTTAACCTTAACCCTTAAGCCTAATCCCAATCCTAACCATTAAACATAACCCTAACTCTTAACCCTAACCCTAACCTTTACCCTAATGCCTAGAGATCTAAACCCAACACTGATCTACAGTTACACAAACCCTACCCTCTAATGCTAACCTTAAACCTGAACCATAAACCTAACCCTTAACCCTAACCCTATCCCTAACCCCCTTACCCTAACTCTAACTGTTAACCGTCACCCTAACCCTCAACCCTGACCCTAAACTTAAACCTTAATCCTAACCATGCGTGAGATGAGCCTCTGCCTTTGTCCTGCATGACAGTTGAAGCCCAACACCCAGGGTACGATGAAGTGGGGACCCAGCCTTGCTCCACACCCACAGTGCCCCGTACATTAGACAGGGCCCATGCCCTAACACACACCGTTAAACGTAAGCCCTAACCCTATCTCTAAACCAAACCCTTAGTAAGCCCTGAATCTAACTCCTAACAGTAACCCTAATCCCTGACCCTTACTCTTGCCTCTCACCGTAAACCTAAACCCAACCACTAAACATAATCCTAATCTCTAACCCTAACAGTAATCCTAACCCTAATTCTAACCTAAAACCCTAACCCCTAAACCTAATCCTAGTCCCTAACACCTAACCTTACCCTAAACCCAATTCCAATTCTCAGACTTCTTCAATTCAAAAACTTAAAAAAGCCTACAATCCACCAATGCCGTGTCTGAGATGAGGGTCCGCCCCTATGTCCTGCATGACAGGCAGGCGCCAATGCCCAGGGTACTATGGAGTGGGGTCCGGGGGTCTGGAGGCTTGCTCAACTCCAGTTTGGAAGAATTGCTATAGTCATATATAGGGATGCTTACATTTACTGATAGAAAGCAACTATTGGTGTGTGATTTGTAGGCTTGCCTTACTCTAGTTTGGATGAAGAAGCTGAATCATATATAGGAATATTAGCTTTGAGTTAGAGGAAGCATCTATGGGGGGTGCTTTTTTGGCTTGTTAAACTCTGGTTTGGAAGAAGTTCGAGAGTCTTATATAGGAACGATATCATTCTTTCAGAGAAAGCAATTATAGGGAGTTGGTTTGTAGGCTTGCTAAGCTCTAGTTTGGAGGAAGGCGAGAGTCATATATAGGAACGCTTACATTCACATAAAGCGTCTACGGGGGGACGCTTTCTAGGCTTCCTAAACTCTAGCTTGGAAAAAGAGGACAGTTATGTATAGGAACTCTCGGCGGGGGATTTGTAGCATTGCTAAAATCTTAGATTGGAAAAGTTGCGAGAGTCATACACAGGAATGTTAACATTCACTCAATGAAAGCAACTATAAGGGGTGCTTTCCAGGCTGGCTACACTCTAATTTGGAAAAAGTGCGACAGTCATATATAGGAAGGCTTATATTCACTCAGACAAAGCAATTATGTGTAGGTGTATAGTAGGCATGCTAACTCTAGTTTGGAAAATTTCGAGAGCCATGTATAGGAAAGCTTACAGTAACTTAGAGAAAGCAACGAACGGGGGTGGAGTGTAGGCTTGCTAAACTCTAGTTTGGAGGAAGTGCCATAGTCCTATATAGGAACGCTTAAATTCGTTCAGAGAAAACAGCTGTCGGGGATTGGTTTGTAGACATAACTCAAGTTTGGAAGAAGTGCGAGAGACATATATAGGAATGTTTACATTGACTCAAAGAAAGCAACTATGGGGGAGTGTTATTTTGGCATGCCAGATGCTAGTTAGGAAGAAGTACAAGACTCATATATAGGAACGCTTACATTCACACAGCGAGAGCAACTACGGAGTAGTGTCAGGTAGACATGTTAAAGTCTAGCTTGGGAGAAGTTCCAGAGTCCTATATAGGAAAGGTAACAACCACTTTGAAAAAGCAAGTCTTGGCGGGTGGTTTGTAGGCCTGCAAAACCCTGTTTTGGTTGAAGTGTGAGAGTCATATATGAGAACGCTTACATTCCCTCAGAGAAAGCAACGATGGGGTTGTTTGTAGGCTTACTAAACTGCAGTTTGGAAGAAGCACGAGAATCACATATAGGAACACATACATTTTGACGCACTGAAAGTAACTATGGGGTGGTGTTTTATAGGCATGCTAAACTCTAGTTTGGACGAAGTTTGAGAATCACATATAAGAAAGCTTACAGTCACTTAGAGAAAGCAAATCTCTGGGTGTGGAAAGTAGGCCTGCTAAACTCTATTTTGGTTTAAGAGTGAGAGTCATATATGGGAAGGCTTACATTCCCTCAGAGAAAGCAACGACGACGTGGTGGTTTGTAGGCATACTAAACTCTAGTTTGGAAGAAGTGGGAGAATGATATATGGGAACGCTTACATTCACGTAGAGAAAGCAATTATGGGGTGGCGTTTTTGTAGCCATGCTAATCTCTAGTTTGGAAGAAGTTAAGGAGTAATATATAGGAAAGGTTACAGTCATAGAAACCAACTCTCGGGGGATGTTTTGTACACCTGCAAAACTCCAGTTTGGAAGAAGGGGGAGAGTCATATTGGGGACCGCGTGCATTCACTCAGAGAAATCAACGATGGGATTGTGATTTGTAGGCATAGTCAACTCTAGTTTGGAAGAAGTACGAGAATTGTATATAGGAATGCTTACCTTCACGCAGAGAAAGCAACTATGGAGTGATGTTTGTATGCCTACTAAAATATAGTTTGGAGGAAGTTCGAGAGTCATATCTGGGAAGCTTACAGTCACTTAGAGAAAGCAACTCTCGGGGGGTGTTTCGTAGGCCTGCTAAACTCTATTTTCAATGAAGTGTTAGAATAATATATGGGAACTCAGTGAAAGCAACGTCGTGGTTGTGGTTCCTAGGCATACTAACCTGTAATTTGGAAGAAGCAAGAGAATCACATGTAGAGCCGCTTACATTCCGGCACCGAAAACAACTATGGGGTGGTGTTTTATAGGCATGCTAAACTCTAGTTTGGACGAAGTTTGAGAATAACATATAAGAAAGCTTACAGTCACTTAGAGAAAGCAAATCTCTGGGTGTGGAATGTAGGCCTGCTAAACTCTATTTTGGTTGAAGTGTGAGAGTCATATATGGGAACGCTTACATTCACTCAGAGAAAACAACGTTTGGGTGGTGGTTTGTAGGGCATACTAAACTGTAGTTTGGAAGAAGTACGAGAGTCCTATATAGGAACACTTACATTCACGCAGAGAAAGCACTTATGGTGTCAGGTTTTGTAGGCATGCTAAACTGCAGTTTGGAAGAAGTTGGAGAACCTTATACAGGAATGATTACCATCACCTAGGGAAAGCAACTCTCGGGAGATTGTTTGTACACATGCTAAACTCTAATTTGGATGAAGTGTGAGAGTCAAACATGGGACCGCTTACATTCCCTCAGAGAAACAACATTGGGCTGGTTTTTGTAGGCATACTAAATAGTTTGGAAGAAGTACGAGAATGATATTTGGGAACGCTTACATTCACCCAGAGAAAGCAACTACGGGGTGGTGTTTTGTAAGCATGGTATAGTTTGGAAGAAGTTCTAAACCTGAACAGTCACTTAGAGAAAGCAACTCTTGGTGGGTGATTTTTAGGTCTGCTAAATTGTATTTTGAAAGAAGTACCAGAGTCATATATACTAATGCTTACATTCATGCAAAGAAAAAACTATGGGGTGATGTTTTGTGGGCATGTTAACCTGTAGTTTGGAAGAAGTTGGAGAGTCTTATTTAGGAAAGCTTACAGTCACCTAGAGAAAGCAACTCTCGGGAGATCCTTTCTTGGCCTGCTAAACTCTACTTTGGATCAATTGGGAGAGTCAAACATGGGAATGCTTTCATTCATTCAGAGAACGCAACGTTTGGGTGGTGGTTTGTAGGCATTCTAAACTGTATTTTGGAGGAAGTACCAGAGTCATATATATGAACGCTTACATTCAGGCAGAGAAAGCCACTCTGGGGTCGTATTTTGTTGGCATGCTAAACTGTGGTTTGGAAGAAGTTCGAGCGTCTTATATAGGAAAGATTACAGTGACACAGAGAAAACAACTCTCGGAAGTTTATTGGTAGGCCTGCTAAACTCTAATTTGGATGAAATGTGAGAACGCTTGCATTCATTCACTCAGAGAAAGAAACATTATCGTGATGGTTTGAAGGCATAATAACTGTAGTTGGGAAGAAGTAGGAGAGTCATATATATGAACGGTTACATTCACGCAGAGAAAGCAACTGTGGGGTGGCGCAGGTATGCATGTTAATCTGTAGTTTGGAGGAAGTGCGAGAGTCATATCTGGGGAAAATTACAGTCACTTAGAGAAAGGAACCATCTTGGGCTGGTTTGTAGATCTGCTAAATTCTATTTTGGAAAGAGAGTGTGAGTCATATATGGGAACGCTTATGTTCACTCAGAGAAAGCAACCACGGTGTGGTGTTTTGTTGGCATGCTGTAGTTTGAAAGAAGTTGGAGATTCTTATATAGGAAAGTTTACAGTCACCTAGAGAAAGCAACTCACGGGGCGTGGTTTGTAGGCCTGCTAAACTCTAATTTAGATGAAGTGAGAGAGGCATATATATGAACGCTTATATTGATGCAGAGAAAGTAACTATGGGGTGGTGTTTTGTAGGCATGCTAAAACATAATTTGGAAGAAGTTCGAAAGCAGACAGTCACTTAGAGAAAGCAACTCTCGGCGGTTCATTTTTCGGTCTGCTAAATTGTATTGTGAAAGAAGTACCAGAGTCATATATACAAACGCTTACATTCATGCAGAGAAAGCAACTGTGGGGTGGTGTTTTCTAGGCATGCTAAACTCTAGTTTGGACGAAGTTTGAGAATCACATATAAGAAAGCTTAGAGTCACTTAGAGAAAGCAAATCTCTGGTGTGGAATGTAGGCGTGCTAAACTCTATTTTGGTTTCAGAGTGAGAGTCATATATGGGAAGGCTTACATTCACTCAGAGAAAGCAACGATGATGTGGTGGTTTGTAGGCATACTAAACTCTAGTTTGGAAGAAGTAGGAGAATGATATATGGGAACACTTACATTCATGCAGAGAAAGCAATTATGGGGTGGATTTTTTGTAGCCATGCTAATCTCTATTTTGCAAGAAGTTAAAGAGTAATATATAGGAAAGCGTACCGTCATTTATAGAAACCAACTTTCGGGGGATAGTTTGTAGGCCTGCAAAACTCTACTTTGGAAGAAGGGGGAGAGTCATTTTTGGGACTGCGTACATTCACTCAGAGAAATCAACGATGGGGTTGTGGTTTGTAGGCATACTAAACACTAGTTTGGAAGAAGTACCAAAATCATATATAGGAACGCTTACATTCATGCAGAGAAAGCAACTATGGAGTGATGTTTGTATGCCTACTAAACTATAGTTTGGGGGATGTTCGAGAGTCATATCTGGGATGCTTACAGTCATTTAGAGAAAGCAACTCTTGGGGGGGTGGTTCGTAGGCCTGCTAAACTCTATTTTCAATGAAGTGTTAGAATCATATACAGGAACGCTTACATTCACTCAGAGAAAGCAACGTTGGGGTGGCCGTTTTTGAGCATACTGAACTCTACTTTGGAAGAGGTACGAGAGACATATACAGGAACGCTTACATTAACACAGAGAAAGCAAATACCGGGTGCTGTAGTGCAGGCATGCTAAACTATAGATTGGAAGAAGTTCGAAAGCTGACAGTCATTTACAGAAAGGAACTCTTGGCGGGTGATTTTTAGGTCTGCTAAATTGTATTTTGAAAGACGTACCAGAGTCATATAGACAAACGCTTACATTCATGCAGAGAAAGAAACTATGGGGTGATGTGTTGTTGGCATGCTAAACTGCAGTTTGGAAGGAGTTCGAGAGTGTTATATAGGATAACTTACAGTCACCTAGAGAAAGCAACACTCGGGACAGCTTTGCAAGCCTGTAAACACTAATTAGCAGCAATTGTGAGAGTCAAACATGGGAACGCTTACATTCACTCAGAGAACACAACGTTTGGGTGGTGATTTGTAGGCATCATAACTGTAGTTTGGAAGAAGTAGGAGAGTCATATATATGAACGGTTACATTCACGCAGAGAAAGCAACTGATGGGTGGCGTATGTACGCATGTTAATGTATACTTTGGAGGAAGTTCGGGAGTCTTATCTGGGGAAAATTGCAGTCACTTAGAGAAAGCAACCATCGGGGGCCGTTTTGTAGATCTGCTAAATTCTATTTTGGAAGAAGAGAGAAAGTCATATGTGGGAACGCTTATGTTCACTCAGAGAAATCAACGATGGGGCAGTGTTTCGTTGGCATGCTAAACTGTAGTTTGGAAGAAGTTCGCGAGTCTTATATAAGAAAGCTTACAGTCACCTAGAGAAAGTAACTCTCGGCAGATTGTTTCTAAGCATGCTAAACTCTAATTTGCATCAATTGTGAGAGTCAAACATGGGAACGCTTACATTCACTCAGAGAACGCAACGTTTGGGTGGTGGTTTGTAAGCATTCTAAACTGTATTTTGGAGGAAGTAGGAGAGTCATATATACGAATGCTTACATTCACGCAGAGAAAGCAACTCTGGGGTCGTATTTTGTTGGCATGCTAAACTGTGGTTTGGAAGAAGTTCGAGAGCCTTATATAGGAAAGATTACAGTGACACAGAGAAAACAACTCTCTGTAGTTTGTTGGTAGGTCTGCTAAACTGTAATTTGGATGAAGTGTGAGAACGCTTGCATTCACTCAGAGAAAGAACTTTGTCGTGGTGGTTTGTAGGAATAACAACTGTAGTTCGAAGAAGTAGGAGAGTCATATATGAACGGTTACATTCACGCAGAGAAAGCAATTGTGGGGTGGTGTATGTAATCATCATAATCTGTAGTTTGGAGGAAGTTCGAGAGTCATATCTGGGGAAAATTAGAGTCACTTAGAGAAAGGAACCATCGGGGGCTGGTGTGTAGGTCTGTTAAATTCTATTTTGGAAAAAGAGTGAGAGTCATATATGGGAACGCTTATGTTCACCCAGAGAAATCAACGATGGGGCGCTGTATTGTTGGCATGCCAAACTGTAGTTTGGAAGAAGTTCGAGAGTCTTATATAGGAAAGTTTACAGTCACCTAGAGAAAGCAACTCACAGGAAGTGGTTTGTAGGCCGCTAAACTCTAATTTGGATGAAGTGAAAGAGGCATACATGGATACGCTTCATTCACTCAGAGAAAGGTAAATTGTGGTGCCGGTTTTTAGGTATACTAAACTCCAGTTTGGAAGAAGTACGAGAGACATATATATGAACGCTTATATGGACGCAGAGAAAGCAACTATGGGGTGGTGTTTTGTTGGCATGCTAAAATATAGTTTGGAAGAAGTTCGAAAGCAGACAGTCAGAGAAAGCAACTCTTGGCGGTAGATTTTTAGGTCTGCTAAATTGTATTTTGAAAGAAGTACCAGTGTCATATATACAAACTCTTACATTCATGCAGAGAAAGCAACTGTGGGGTGCTGTTTTCTAGGCGTGCTAAACTCTAGTTTGGACGAAGTTTGAGAATCACATATAAGAAAGCTTAGAGTCTCTTAGGGAAAGCAAATTTCTGGTTGTGGAATGTAGGCGTGCTAAATTCTATTTTGGTTTAAGATTGAGAGTCATATATGGAAAGGGTTACATTCACTCAGAGAAAGCAACGATGATGTGGTGGTTTGTAGGCATACTAAACTCTAGTTTGGAAGAAGTAGGAAAATGATATTTGGGAATGCTTACATTCATGCAGAGAAAGCAATTATGGGGTGGGTTTTTGTACCCATGCTAATCTCTAGTTTGGAAGAAGTTATATAGGAAAGCATACAGTCATTTATAGAAACCAACTTTCGGGGGATGGACGGTAGGCCTGCAAAACTCTACTTTGGAAGAAGTGAGAGAGTCATATTGGGGACCACGTACATTGACTCAGAGAAATCAAGGATGGGCTTGTGTTTTGTAGGCATACTAAACTCTAGTTTGGAGGAAGTACGAGAATCATATATAGGAACGCTTACATTCATGCAGAGAAAGCAACTATGGAGTGATGTTTTTATGCCTACTAAACTATAGTTTGGAGGAAGTTTAGAATCTTATATAGCAAAGCTTACAGTCACCTAGAGAGAGCAACTCTCGGGAGATGGTTTCTAAGCCTGCTAATTTGCACCAACTGTTAAAGTCAAATATGGGAAGGTTTACATCCACTCAGAACGCAAGGTTTGGGTTGTAGTTTGTGGCCATAATAACTGTAGTTCGGAAGAAGTAGGAAAGTCATATATATGAACGGTTACATTCACGCAGAGAAAGCAACTATGGAGTGATGTTTGTATGCCTACTAAACTATAGTTTGGAGGATGTAACTCTCGGGGGGTGGTTCGTAGGCCTGCTAAACTCTATTTTCAATGAAGTGTTAAAATCATATACAGGAACGCTTACATTCACTCAGAGAAAGCAACGTTGGGGTGGCCATTTTTGAGCATACTAAACTCTACTTTGGAAGAGGTACGAGAGACATAAATACGAACGCTTACATTAACACAGAGAAAGCAAATACGGGGTGCTGTAGTGCAGGCATGCTAAACTATAGATTGGAAGAAGTTCGAAAGCTGACAGTCACTTAGAGAAAGCAACTCTTGGTGGGTGATTTTTTCAGTCTGCTAAATTGTATTTTGAAAGACGTGTCAGAGTCTTATATACAAACGCTTACATTCATGCGTAGAAAGAAAATATGGGGTGATGTGTTGTGGGGATGCTAAACTGCAGTTTGGAAGGAGTTCGAGAGTGTTATTTGGATAGCTTACAGTCACCTAGAGAAAGCAACACTCAGGAGACCTTTGCAAGCCTGCTAAACTCTAACTAGCAGCAATTGTGAGAGTCAAACATTGGAACGCTTACATTCACTCAGAGAACACAACGTTTGGGTGGTGGTTTGTAGGCATAATAACTGTAGTTCAGAAGAAGTAGGAGAGTCATATATATGAACGGTTACATTCACGCAGAGAAAGCAACTGTTGGGTGGCGTATGTATGCATGCTAATCTGTAGTTTGGAGGAAGTGCGAGAGTCATATCTGGGGAAAATTACAGTCACCTAGAGAAAGCAACTCTCGGGAGATTGTTTCTAAGCATGCTAAATTCTAATTTGCATCAATTGTGAGAGTCAAACATGGGAACGCTTACATTCACTCAGAGAACGCAACGTTTGGGTGGTGGTTTGTAAGCATTCTAAACTGTATTTTGGAGGAAGTAGGAGAGTCATATATACGAATGCTTACATTCACGCAGAGAAAGCAACTCTGGGGTCGTATTTTGTTGGCATGCTAAACTGTGGTTTGGAAGAAGTTCGAGAGCCTTACATAAGAAAGATTACAGTGACACAGAGAAAAACAACTCTCTGTAGTTTGTTGGTAGGTCTGCTAAACTGTAATTTGGATGAAGTGTGAGAATGCTTGCATTCACTCAGAGAAAGAACGTTGTCGTGATGGTTTGTAGGAATAAATGCTGTAGTTTAAAAGAAGGAGAGTCATATATGAACGGTTACATTCACGCAGAGAAAGCAACTGTGGGGTGGCCTATGTAATCATCATAATCTATAGTTTGGAGAAAGTTCGAGAGTCATATGTGGGAAAAATTAGAGTCACGTAGAGAATTGGAACCATCGGGTGTTGTGTAGGTCTGCTAAATTCTATTTTGGAAAAAGAGTGAGAGTCATATATGGGAACGCTTATGTTCACTCAGAGAAATCAACGATGGGGCGCTGTATTGTTGGCATGCTAAACTGTAGTTTGGAAGAAGTTTGAGAGTCTTATATAGGAAAGTTTACAGTCACCTAGAGAATGCAACTCACAGGAGGTGGTTTGTGGGCCACTAAACTCTAATTTGGATGAAGTGAAAGAGGCATACATGGATACGCTTCATTCACTCAGAGAAAGGTAAATTGTGGTGCCGGTTTTTAGGTATACTAAACTCCAGTTTGGAAGAAGTACGAGAGTCATATATATGAACGCTTATATGGACGCAGAGAAAGCAACTATGGGGTGGTGTTTTGTACGCATGCTAAAATATAATTTGGAAGAAGTTCGAAAGCTGACAGTGACTTAGAGTATGCAACTCTTGGCGGTTGATTTTGAGGTCTGCTAAATTGTATTTTGAAAGAAGTACCAGAGTCATATATAAAATCGCTTACATTTATGCTGAGAAAAACTATGTGGTGATGTTTTGTTGGCGTGCTGAAATGTAGTTTCGAAGAAGTTCGACAGTCTTTTATAGGAAACCTTACAGTCCCCTAGAGGAAGCAACTTTCGAGAGATAGTTTGTAAGCCTGCTAAACTCTACTTTGCATCATTTGGAACAGTCATACTTGGGAACGCTAACATTCTCTCAGAGAACTTAACTTTTGGGTGGTTGTTTGTAAGCATACTAAACGGTATTTTGGAAGTAGCAGAGTCATATATATGAGCGCTTACATTCACCCAGAGAGGGCCACTATGGGGTGGTGTTTTGTAGGCCTGCTAAAATATAATTTGGAAGAAGTTCGAAAGCTGACAGTGACTTAGAGAAGGCAACTCTCGGCGGTTGATTTAGAGGTCTGCTAAATTGTATTTTGAAAGAAGTACCAGAGTCATATATAAAATCGCTTATATTTATGCTGAGAAAGAAACTATGTGGTGATGTTTTGTTGGCGTGCTGAAATGTAGTTTCGAAGAAGTTCGACAGTCTTTTATAGGAAAGCTTACAGTCCCCCAGAGGAAGCAACTTTCGAGAGATAGTTTGTAAGCCTGCTAAACTCTACTTTGCATCATTTGGAACAGTCATACTTGGGAACGCTAACATTCTCTCAGAGAACGCAACGTTTGGTTGGTTGTTTGTAAGCATACTAAACTGTATTTTGGAAGAAGTAGCAGAGTCATATATACAAGTGCTTACATTCACGCAGAGAGGGCAACTATGGGGTGGTGTTTTGTAGGCATGCAAATCTCTAGTTGTGAAGAAGTTAAGAGTAATAGGAAAGCTTACAGTCTCATAGAGAAAGCAACCCTTGGGGGCTGGTTTGTAGTTCTGCTAAATTCTATTTTGGATGAAGTGTGAATCATAAACGGGAACGCTAACATTCACTCAGAGAAAGCAGGGTTGCGGTGGTGGTTTTTAGTCACACTAAACTGGAGTTTGGAGGAAGTACGAGAATAAAAGAATGCTTACATTCACTCAGAAAAAGCAAAGTTGGGGAGGTGGTTTGTAGGTGTACTATACTTTGGAAGAAGTACGAGCGTGATGCATAGGAACGCTTACATTCACGCAAACTATGGGGTGGCCTTTTGTTGGCATGCTAAACTATGTTCCAAAGTCATATATAGGAAAGCTTATAGTGAGAGAAAGCAACTCTCAGGCGGTGTTTTGTAGGTCCGGTAAATTGCATTTTGAAAGCAGTCCGAGATTCATATAAGGGAAAGCCTATATCCACTCAGAGAAAGCAATGTTGGGCTGGTGGTTTGTAGGCATACTAAACTGTATTTTGGAACTCCTATGTATGACTCTCACACTTGATCCAAATTAGAGTTCACCAGGCCTATAAACCACATCCTGAAAGTTGCTTTCTCTAGGTGAATGTAAGCTTTCCTATATAAAACTCTCGAACTTCTTCCAAACTACAATTTAGCATGCCAACAATACACCACCGGATCGTTGCTTTCTCTGAGTGAACATAAGCATTCCCTTATATGAATCTCTTTTTCCAAAATAGAATTTAGCAGACCTACAAACCAGTCCCCGATGGTTGATTTAGCTATGTGACTGTAATTTTCCATAGATATGACTCTCGAATTTCCTCCAAACTATAGATTAGCACGCGTACATACGGTACCCAACAGTTGCTTTCTCTGCGTGAATGTAACCGTTCATATATATGACTTTCCTACTTTTTCCGAACTACAGTTATTATGGCCACAAACGACAACCCAAACGTTGCGTTCTGAGTGGATGTAAACCTTCCCATGTTTGACTTTAACAATCGGTGCAAATTAGTTTAGCAGGCTTAGAAACCATCTCCCGAGAGTTGCTTTCTCTAGGTGACTGTAAGCTTTCCTATATAAGACTCTCGAACTTCTTAGAAGTTTTGTGGGCAGTTTAGCATGCCCACAAAACATCACCCCATAGTTTCTTTCTCTGCATGAATGTAACCGTTTGTAACTATGATTCTGGTACTTATTTCAAAACACAATTTAGCAGACCTAAAAATCACACGCAGAGAGTTTCTTTCTCTAAGTGACAGCTTTCGAACTTCTTCCAAACTACAGTTTAGCATGCCTAAAAACACGAACCCATAGTGGCTTTCAGTGCCTGAATGTAAGCGGTTCTATATGTGATTCTTTTGCTTCTTCCAAATTACAGGTTAGTATACCTACAAACCACCACCCCAACGTTGCTTTCTCTGAGTGAATGTAAGCGTTCCTGTATATGATTCTAACACTTCATTGAAAATAGAGTTTAGCAGGCCTACGAACCACCCCCAGAGAGTTGCTTTCTCTAAATGACTGTAAGCTTCCCAGATATGACTCTCGAACATCCTCCAAACTATAGTTTAGTAGGCATAAAAACATCACTCCATAGTTGCTTTCTCTGCATGAATGTAAGCGTTCCTATATATGATTCTCGTACTTCCTCCAAACTAGAGTTTAGTATGCCTACAAAACACAACCCCATCCTTGATTTCTCTGAGTCAATGTACGTGGTCCCCAATATGACTCTCCCCCTTCTTCCAAAGTAGAGTTTTGCAGGCCTACCATCCATCCCCCGTAAATTGGTTTCTATAAATGAGTGTACGCTTTCCTATATAACTTCTTCCAAACTAGAGATTAGCATGGGTGCAAAAAATCCACCGCATAATTGCTTTCTCTGCATGAATGTAAGTGTTCCCATATATCATTCTCCTACTTCTTCCAAACTAGAGTTTAGTATGCCTACAAACCACCACACCATCGTTGCTTTCTCTGAGTGAATGTAACCCTTTCCATATATGATGCTCAGTCTTAAACCACAATAGAGTTTAGCACGCCTACATTCCACAACCAGAGATTTGCTTTCTCTAAGTGACTCTAAGCTTTCTTATATGTGATTCTCAAACTTCGTCCAAACTAGATTTTAGCATGCCTACAATACACCACCCCACAGATGCTTTCTCTGCATGAATGTAAGCGTTCTTATATATGACACTGGTACTTCTTTCAAAATACAATTTAGCAGACCTAAAAATCCACCGCCAAGAGTTGCTTTCTCTAAGTGACTGTCTGCTTTCGAACTTCTTCCAAACTATATTTTAGCATGCCTACAAAACACCACCCCATAGTTGCTTTCTCTGCGTCCATATAAGCGTTCATATATATGACTCTCGTACTTCTTCCAAACTGGAGTTTAGTATACCTAAAAACCGCCTCTCCAACTTACCTTTCTCTGAGTGAATGAATCATATCCATGTATGCCTCTTTCACTTCATCCAAATTAGAGTTTAGCTGCCTACAAACCACCTCCTGTGAGTTGCTTTCTCTAGGTGACTGTAAACTTTCCTATATAAGACTCTCGAACTTCTTCCAAACTACAGTTTGGCATGCCAACAATACAGCGCCCCATCATTGATTTCTCTGAGTGAACATAAGCGTTCCCATATATGACTCTCACTCTTTTTCCAAAATAGAATTTAGCAGACCTACACACCAGCCCAAGATGGTTCCTTTCTCTAAGTGACTCTAATTTTCCCCAGATATGACTCTCGAACTTCCTCCAAACTACAGATTATGATGATTACATACACCACCCCACAATTGCTTTCTCTGCGTGAATGTAACCGTTCATATATGACTCTCCTACTTCTTCGAACTACAGTTGTTATTCCTACAAACCACCACGACAAAGTTCTTTCTCTGAGTGAATGCAAGCGTTCTCACACTTCATCCAAATTACAGTTTAGCAGACCTACCAACAAACTACAGAGAGTTGTTTTCTCTGTGTCAGTGTAATCTTTCCTACATAAGGCTCTCGAACTTCTTCCAAACCACAGTTTAGCATGCCAACAAAATACGACCCCAGAGTTGCTTTCTCTGCGTGAATGTAAGCATTCGTATATATGACTCTCCTACTTCCTCCAAAATACAGTTTAGAATGCTTACAAACCACCACCCAAACGTTGCGTTCTCTGAGTGAATGTAAGCGTTCCCATGTTTGACTCTCACAATTGATGCAAATTAGAGTTTAGCATGCTTAGAAACAATCTGCCGAGAGTTACTTTCTCTAGGTGACTGTAAGCTTTCTTATATAAGACTCGCGAACTTCTTCCAAACTACAGTTTAGCATGCCAACGAAACACTGCCCCATCGTTGATTTCTCTGAGTGAACATAAGCGTTCCCACATATGACTTTCTCTCTTCTTCCAAAATAGAATTTAGCAGATCTACAAAACGGCCCCCGATGGTTGCTTTCTCTAAGTGACTGCAATTTTCCCCAGATAAGACTCCCGAACTTCCTCCAAAGTATACATTAACATGCGTACATACGCCACCCATCAGTTGCTTTCTCTGCGTGAATGTAACCGTTCATATATATGACTCTCCTACTTCTTCCAAACTACAGTTATGATGCCTACAAATCACCACCCAAACGTTGTGTTCTCTGAGTGAATGTAAGCGTTCCCATGTTTGACTCTCACAATTGCTGCTAATTAGTGTTTACAGGCTTGCAAAGCTGTCCCGAGTGTTGCTTTCTCTAGGTGACTGTAAGTTATCCTATATAACACTCTCGAACTCCTTCCAAACTGCAGTTTAGCATGCCAACAACACATCACCCCATAGTTTCTTTCTCTGCATGAATGTAAGCGTTTGTCTATATGACTCTGGTACGTCTTCCAAAATACAATTTAGCAGACCTAAAAATCACCCGCCAAGAGTTGCTTTCTGTAAATGACTGTCAGCTTTCGAACTTCTTCCAATCTATAGTTTAGCATGCCTGCACTACAGCACCCCATATTTGCTTTCTCTGTGTTAATGTAAGCGTTCCTATATATGTCTCTCATACCTCTTCCAAAGTAGAGTTCAGTATGCTCAAAAACGGCCACCCCAACGTTGCTTTCTCTGAGTGAATGTAAGCGTTCCTGTATATGATTCTAACACTTCATTGAAAATAGAGTTTAGCAGGCCTACGAACCACCCCCCCAAGAGTTGCTTTCTCTAAATGACTGTAAACTTCCCAGATATGACTCTCGAACATCCCCCAAACTATAGTTTAGTAGGCATACAAACATCACTCCATAGTTGCTTTCTCTGCATGAATGTAAGCGTTCCTATATATGATTCTCGTACTTCTTCCAAACTAGAGTTTAGTATGCCTACAAACCACAACCCCATCATTGATTTCTCTGAGTGAATGTACGCAGTCCCCAAAATGACTCTCCCCCTTCTTCCAAAGTAGAGTTTTGCAGGCCAACAAACCATCCCCCGAAAGTTGGTTTCTATAAATGACGGTACGTTTTCCTATATATTACTCTTTAACTTCTTGCAAAATAGAGATTAGCATGGCTACAAAAAATCCACCCCATAATTGCTTTCTCTGCATGAATGTAAGTGTTCCCATATATCATTCTCCTACTTCTTCCAAACTAGAGTTTAGTATGCCTACAAACCACCACATCATCGTTGCTTTCTCTGAGTGAATGTAAGCCTTCCCATATATGACTCTCACTCTGAAACCAAAATAGAGTTTAGCACGCCTACATTCCACACCCAGAGATTTGCTTTCTCTAAGTGACTCTAAGCTTTCTTATATGTGATTCTCAAACTTCGTCCAAACTAGAGTTTAGCATGCCTAGAAAACACCACCCCACAGTTGCTTTCTCTGCATGAATGTAAGCGTTTGTATATATGACTCTGGTACTTCTTTCACAATACAATTTAGCAGACCGAAAAATGAACCGCCGAGAGTTGCTTTCTCTAAGTGACTGTCTGCTTTCGAACTTCTTCCAAATTATATTTTAGCATGCCTACAAAACACCACCCCATAGTTACTTTCTCTGCATCAATATAAGCGTTCATATATATGCCTCCCTCACTTCATCTAAATTAGAGTTTAGCAGGCCTACAAACCACACCCCGTGAGTTGCTTTCTCTAGGTGACTGTAAACTTTCCTATATAAGAATCTCCAACTTCTTTCAAACTACAGCATGCCAACAAAACACCACACTGTGGTTGCTTTCTCTGAGTGAACATAAGCGTTCCCATATATGACTCACACTCTCTTTCCAAAATAGAATTTAGCAGATCTACAAACCAGCCCAAAATGGTTCCTTTCTCTAAGTGACTGTAATTTTCCCCAGATATGACTCTTGCACTTCCTCCAAACTACAGATTAACATGCATACCTGCGCCACCCCACAGTTGCTTTCTCTGCGTGAATGTAACCGTTCATATATATGACTCTCCTACTTCTTCCCAACTACAGTTATTATGCCTTCAAACCATCATGATAATGTTTCTTTCTCTGAGTGAATGAATGCAAGCGTTCTCACATTTCATTCAAATTAGAGTTTAGCAGGCCTACCAATAAACTTCCGAGAGTTGTTTTCTCTGTGTCGCTGTAATCTTTCCTATATAAGACTCTCGAACTTCTTCCAAACCACAGTTTAGCATGCCAACAAAATACGACCCCAGAGTTGCTGTCTATGCCTGAATGTAAGCGTTCAGATATATGACTCTCGTACTTCCTCCAAAATACAGTTTAGAATGCCTACAAACCACCACCCAAACGTTACGTTCTCTGAATGAATGAAAGCATTCCCATGTTTGACTCTCACAATTGATCCAAAGTAGAGTTTAGCAGGCCAAGAAAGGATCTCCCGAGAGTTGCTTTCTCTAGGTGACTGTAAGCTTTCCTAAATAATACTCTCCAACTTCTTCCAAACTACAGGTTAACATGCCCACAAAACATCACCCCATAGTTTTTTCTTTGCATGAATGTAAGCATTAGTATATATGACTCTGGTACTTCTTTCAAAATACAATTTAGCAGACCTAAAAATCACCCACCAAGAGTTGCTTTCTCTAAGTGACTGTTCAGGTTTAGAACTTCTTCCAAACTATAGCATGCTTACAAAACACCACCCCGTAGTTGCTTTCTCTGGGTGAATGTAAGCGTTCCCAAATATCATTCTCGTACTTCTTCCAAACTAATTAGTATGCCTACAAAAACCAGCCCAATGTTGTTTCTCTGAGGGAATGTAAGTGGTCCCATGTTTGACTCTCACACTTCATCCAAATTAGAGTTTAGCATGTGTACAAACAATCTCCCGAGAGTTGCTTTCCCTAGGTGATGGTTATCATTCCTGTATAAGGTTCTCCAACATCTTCCAAACTGCAGTTTAGCATGCCTACAAAACCTGACGCCATAAGTGCTTTCTCTGCGTGAATGTAAGTGTTCCTATATAGGACTCTCGTACTTCTTCCAAACTACAGTTTAGTATGCCCTACAAACCACCACCCAAACGTTGTTTTCTCTGAGTGAATGTAAGCGTTCCCATATATGACTCTCACACTTCAACCAAAATAGAGTTTAGCAGGCCTACATTCCACACCCAGAGATTTGCTTTCTCTAAGTGACTGTAAGCTTTCTTATATGTGATTCTCAAACTTCGTCCAAACTAGAGTTTAGCATGCCTATAAAACACCACCCCATAGTTACTTTCAGTGCGTCAAAATGTATGTGTTCCTATATGTGATTCTCGTGCTTCGTCCAAACTGCAGTTTAGTAAGCCTACAAACAACCCCATCGTTGCTTTCTCTGAGGGAATGTAAGCATTCTCATATATGACTCTCACACTTCAACCAAAACAGGGTTTTGCAGGCCTACAAACCACCCCCCAAGACTTGCTTTTTCAAAGTGGCTGTTACCTTTCCTATATAGGACTCTGGAACTTCTCCCAAGCTAGACTTTAACATGTCTACCTGACACTACTCTGTAGTTGCTCTCGGTGTGTGAATGTAAGCGTTCCTATATATGAGTCTTGTACTTCTTCCTAACTAGCATCTGGCATGCCAAAATAACACTCCCCCATAGTTGCTTTCTTTGAGTCAATGTAAACATTCCTATATATGTCTCTTGCACTTCTTCCAAACTTGAGTTATGTCTACAAACCAATCCCCGACAGCTGTTTTCTCTGAACGAATTTAAGCGTTCCTATATAGGACTATGGCACTTCCTCCAAACTAGAGTTTAGCAAGCCTACACTCCACCCCCGTTCGTTGCTTTCTCTAAGTAAGCTCTTACTGTAAGCTTTCCTATACATGGCTCTCGAAATTTTCCAAACTAGAGTTAGCATGCCTACTATACACCTACACATAATTGCTTTGTCTGAGTGAATATAAGCCTTCCTATATATGACTGTCGCACTTTTTCCAAATTAGAGTGTAGCCAGCCTGGAAAGCACCCCTTATAGTTGCTTTCATTGAGTGAATGTTAACATTCCTATGTATGACTCTCGCAACTTTTCCAATCTAAGATTTTAGCAATGCCACAAATCCCCCGCCGAGAGTTCCTGTACATAACTGTCCTCTTTTTCCAAGCTAGAGTTTAGGAAGCCTAGAAACCATCCCCCCGTAGACGCTTTATGTGAATGTAAGCGTTCCTATATATGACTCTCGCCTTCCTCCAAACTAGAGCTTAGCAAGCCTACAAACCAACTCCCTATAATTGCTTTCTCTGAATGAATGATATCGTTCCTATATAAGACTCTCGAACTTCTTCCAAACCAGAGTTTAACAAGCCAAAAAAGCACCCCCCATAGATGCTTCCTCTAACTCAAAGCTAATATTCCTATATATGATTCAGCTTCTTCATCCAAACTAGAGTAAGGCAGGCCTACAAATCACACACCAATAGTTGCTTTCTATCAGTAAATGTAAGCATCCCTATATATGACTATAGCAATTCTTCCAAACTGGAGTTTAGCAAGCCTCCAGACCCCCGGACCCCACTCCATAGTACCCTGGGCATTGGAGCCTGCCTGTCATGCAGGACATAGGGGCGGACCCTCATCTCAGACACGGCATTGGTGGATTGTAGGCTTTTTTAAGTTTTTGAATTGAAGAAGTCTGAGAATTGGAATTGGGTTTAGGGTAAGGTTAGGTGTTAGGGACTAGGATTAGGTTTAGGGGTTAGGGTTTTAGGTTAGAATTAGGGTTAGGATTACTGTTAGGGTTAGAGATTAGGATTATGTTTAGTGGTTGGGTTTAGGTTTAGGGTGAGAGGCAAGAGTAAGGGTCAGGGATTAGGGTTACTGTTAGGAGTTAGATTCAGGGCTTACTAAGGGTTTGGTTTAGTGATAGGGTTAGGGCTTACGTTTAACGGTGTGTGTTAGGGCACGGGCCCTGTCTAACGTACGGGGCACTGTGGATGTGGAGCAAGGCTGCGTCCCCACTTCATCGTACCCTGGGTGTTGGGCTTCAACTGTCATGCAGGACAAAGGCAGAGGCTCATCTCACGCATGGTTAGGATTAAGGTTTAAGGTTAGGGTCAGGGTTGAGGGTTAGGGTGAGGGTTAACAGTTAGAGTTAGGGTAAGGGGGTTAGGGATAGGGTTAGGGTTAAGGGTTAGGTTTATGGTTCAGGTTTAAGGTTAGCATTAGAGGGTAGGTTTAGTGTAACTGTAGGTCAGTGTTGGGGTTAAATCTCTAGGCATTAGGGTAAAGGTTAGTGTTATGGTTAAGAGTTAGGGTTAGGGTTAGTGTTGGTAGGGTTAAGGTTAGGGTTGGCGTTTGAGAATTAGGGATTAGGTGTTATGGTTATGGCTAGGAGTTAGGGTTAGAATTACGGTATAGGCTTGTTCTCAGGGTGTCATGCATTAACGTTAAGATAAGGGGTTAAAGTTAGGGTTATGGTGAGCTTTACCTGTTAAGGTGAGCAGTACGATCAGGGTTAGGTGTTATGTTCTGGGTTAGGGTTATGGGTGAGGGGTAGGGCTTATCCTTAGGGCACGGGCCCTGTATGCCCTAGGAGGCAAAGTTAGGTGTATGGGATGGTCGCTGAGAACACACTCTATCCCACGCAGTGTATGGGCCTCTCGGTTTCATGCCGGACACTGTGGCAGAGCCGGCTTTCATGCATGGCTTAGTAGGATTGTAGGCTTTCAAAACTCTGAGAAAACAAGAAGTCTGAGAATTAGATTTAGGGTTAAAATTACGGCACGGTTTAGGGATGAAGATTAGTGATAGGGTGAGGGCTTAGGGTTAGGGGATAGGGTTAGGGTTAGGGTTGTGGTAGGGTGAAAGTTAGGGTTTTCATTTTAGAAATAGGGATGAGGTGTTATGGTTATGACTATGGTTTAGGATTAGAATTATGGGATAGGGCTCTTCTCAGGGTGTTATGCATTAACGTTAATTTAAGGGGATAAGTTAGCATTACGGGGAGGTTTATGGTTTACGTTTAGGAATAGGATCATGGTTAGGTGTTATGTTCAGGGTGAGGGTTATCTGTTAGGGGCAGTGCTTATACTTAGCGTACAGGCCCTGTCTGCACTGGGCGGCGGGCGGGGGTTAGGGGGATAGGATTGTCCCCGGGAACACACTCTATTGAACGCTGGGTGTGGATTCCTGGGTTTGATGCAGGACACAGTGGCAGAGCACCCCTTAACTCATGGCATGGGAGGATTGTAGGCTTTCTAAACTCTGAGAAAGCAAGAAGTCTGAGAATTAGATTTAGGGGTAGGATTCTGGTAATGTTTAGGGATGAAGATTAGTGTTAGGGTGGAGTCTTAGGGTTAGGTGTTAGGGTTAAATGTTAGTGTTAGGTTTAACAGTTACAGTTAGGTTTACGTTTAAGATTCAGGGTTAGGGTTAAGGTTTGGGTTTAGCGTTTGGCACAGGGTTAGGCTTCAGTATTAGCCTTATGGATAAGGATTAGGAGTAGGGTTAGGGTTAAGGCTTAGTGTCAGGGTTAATGGTAAGTTTCAAGATTGAGGGTTAGGGTTGCGGTTAGGGTTAGGTTTAGCGTTAGGGGTTAGGGTTAGGCTTAGGGTTAAAGGATAGTATTATGGTTAAGTGTTGGGCTTAGGGTTAGGGTTTAGTGTTAGCGTTATCATTAAGGATTAGGGTTAGGGTCAGGGTTAAATGCTTGGGTGCGGGTAATGGTTAGGGTGAGGGTTAAGGTTTACGGATAGCGTTAGTGTTAAGGGTTATGGGTAGGTTTAGGGTTCAGGGTTAGAGTTACCATTAGGGCTTAAGGTTAGGATTAGGCGGGAGGTTAGATTTAGGGTTAGATCTAAGCGTTAGGGTAAGGGCTAGGGTTAGGGTTAAGAGATAGGGTTAGGTTTAATGCTTAGGATTAGGGTTAGGGTTTGGGGTTAAAGTAAGTGTTAGGGGTTAGGTTTAAGGATCAAAGGTTAGGGTTATTTTTAGCTGTAGTGTTAGGGTTAGGGAAAAGGGATCCCATTAGCATTAAGGGTCTTCCTTACTGTAGGGTTAAGGGTTAGGCTTAGAGTTAAAGGTTAAGGTTAGGGTCAGTGTTAGGAATTAGGGTGAGGGTTTACGGTTAGGGTAAAGGTTAAGCGTTAGGGTTAGGGATTAGCGATTAGGGTTTTTGGTTAGTGTTAGGGTTAGAGGTTAGGAGTTCGTGTTTTATGAAGGGGTATGGTTAGAATTAGGATTGGGGTTAGAGTTAGGGTTAGTTATAGGGGTTAGGTTTAGGGGTTAGTTTTAGGGTAAAAGGATAGGATTAGGGTTATGGGTTGGGCTTAGGTTTAGGGTTAAAGTTTACTGCTAGGGTTAGGGATAGGGTTCAGGGTTAGCTTTAGGGGTTCTGGTTAGGGTTAGGTGTTAGGTTAGTGTCAGGGTTAGGTCTAGTCGTGAGGGTAAGGTTTAGGGTTAGCTTTAAGAGCTAGGGTTAGGGTTAAGGGTTAGCATAAGGCTTAGGGGTTTGGGTGAAGGGTTAGGGTTTTTGTTAGGCATAGCTTTGGGGTTAGAAGTAAGGGTTACTGTCAGTGTGAGGGTTGTAGGTAGGGTTCCGGTTAGGGTTAGCGGTTTAGAATTAGGGTTAGGGATTAGGTGTTCCAGTGATGACTAGGAGATAGGGTTAGAATTATGGGATAGGGGTTGTTCTCAGGGAATGGGTTATGCATTAACGTTAGGATAAGAGGTTAAAGTTAGGCTCACGGTGAGGTTTACATGTTAAGGGGAGAAATAGGAACAGGGTTGGGTGTTATGTTCAGGGTTAGGGTTATCTGTTAAAGGTATTGTTTATGCTTACCGCACGGGCCCTGTCTGCACTAGGTGGGCGGGGGAGTTTAGGGGTCTGGGATTGTACCTGGGAACCCACTCTATCATACTCTGGGTATGGGCCCGTGGGTTTCATGCAGGACACAGTGGTAGAGCCTCCTTTCACGCATGGCATGGGAGGATTGCAGGCTTTCTAAACTCTAAGAAAGCAAGAAGTCTGAGAATTAGATTTAGGGTTAGGATTATGGTTAGGGTTAAGGATGAAGTTTAGTGTTAGGGTGAGGGCTTAAGGTTAGGGATTAGGGTTAGGGTTAAAGGTTACTCTTAGGTTTAACGGTTACAGTTCGGTTTAGGGTTGAGGTTTACGGTTAGGGTTAAGCTTAGGGGTTAGGGTTTGGTAGACGTTTGGGGTTAAGTGTTAGCTTTAGGGTTTAAGATTAGGATTAGGGTTAGGATTAAAGGTTAGCGTGAGAGTTAACGCTTAGGGTTAAGGTTAAGAGTTAGGGTTTACGGTTAGGCTTAGGGTTAGATTTAGGGTTAGAGTTATGTGCTATGGTTTGTGTTAGGGGTTAGGGTTAGGTTTACTGTTCACGGTTAGGTTTCGGTTTAGGGGTTAGCATTAGGGTTAGGGATTAGGTTTAGGGTAAGGGTCTAGAGTTAATGTTGGGCTTTAGGCTCGGGGCTTAGGTTCAGGGTCAGGGGTTAGTGTTGGTTGTAGGGCTTAGCTTTAGCGGTCAGTTTAAGGGCACAGGACCTGGTTAATCTACGGTGAGAGGGGTGCGGTCGGAGTCACCACGAAAGCACAACATCATTCCCTGGGCCTTGGGAGAGGACCTCCAAGCAGGACTCAGGCGGAGCCTCATCTCACACATGGCATGGCTGTATTGTAGGCTTGCTTCATTCTGGGAATGGAAGTAGTGTGAGAATTAGGGTTGGGGTTGGGGTTAGGGATTTTCGTGTTAGGGGTTAGGTTTCGAGTCAGGGTTAGGTGCTAGGGATTAGTGGTTAGGGTTAGAGTTAGTGTTAGGGGTAATGTGTTAAGTCTGGGTTAGGGGGCCAGGGTAAGGTTTAGTGTTAGAGTTAACGTTAGGGTTAGGTGTTAAGGTTAAGGGATAGGGTTAGGATTCAGGGTGAGGCTTAGAGGTTTAACAGTTGGGGTTAGGCTTAGGGGTTAGGGATAGTGTTAGGGTTAAGGGTTAGGAGCTTGGTTCAGGTTTAAGGTTAGCATTAGGGGTTGGGGTTAGTGTTAACTGTAGGTCAGTGTTGGGGTTAGATCTCTAGGCATCAGGGTAAAGGTTAGGGTTAAGGTTAAGAGTTAGGGTTCTGTTTAATGGTTAGGATTGGGAATAGGGTTAAGGGTTAGGGTTAAGGTTAGGGGTTATGACGAAGGATCAACGGTTAGGGTTACTTTTAGGCGTAATTAGGGTAAGGGGTTAGGGTTAGTGTTAGTTTTGTTGTTCGGGTTAAGGTTAGGGTTGGCGTTTCAGAATTAGGGATTAGGTGTTACGGTTATAGCTAGGAGTTAGGGTTATAATGACGGTATAGGGCTTGTTCTCAGGGTGTCATGCATTAACGTTAAGATATGGGGTTAAAGTTAGGGTTATGGTGAGGTTTACCTGTTAAGGTGAGCAGTAGGATCAGGGTTAGGTGTTATGTTGTGGGTTAGGCATATGGGTGAGGCGTAGGGTTTATGCTTAGGGCACGGGCCCTGTATGCCCTAGGAGGCAAAGTTTGGTGTCTGTGATGGTCGCTGGGAACCCACTCTACCGCACGCAGTGTATGGGCCTCTGGGTTTCATGCAGGACACTGTGGCAGAGCCTCCTTTCACGCATGGCATGGGAGGATTGCAGGCTTTATAAACTCTAAGAAAGCAAGAAGTCTGAGAATTAGATTTTGGGTTAGGGTTATGGTTAGGGTTAAGGATGAAGTTTAGTGTTAGGGTGAGGGCTTAAGGTTAGGGATTAGGGTTAGGGTTAAAGGTTACTCTTAGGTTTAACGGTTACAGTTCGGTTTAGGGTTGAGGTTTACGTTTAGGGTTAAGATGATGGGTTAGGGTTTGGTAGATGTTTAGGGTTAAGTGTAAGGTTTGGGTTGAAGATTAGGATTAGGGTTAGGATTAAAGGTTAGCGTGAGAGTTAACGCTTAGGGTTAAGGTTAAGAGTTAGGGTTTACGGTTAGGCTTAGGGTTAGATTTAGGGTTAGAGTTATGTGCTATGGTTTGTGTTAGAGGTTAGGGTTAGGTTTACTGTTCACGGTTAGGGTTACGTTTAGGGGTTAGCATTAGGGTTAGGGATTAGGTTTAGGGTAAGGGTCTAGAGTTAATGTAGGGCTTTAGGCTCGGGGCTTAGTTTGAGGGTCAGGGGTTAGCGTTGGTGGTAGGGCTTAGTTTTAGAGGTCAGTTTAAGGGCACTGGACCTGGTTAATCTACGGTGAAAGGGGTGCGGTCGGAGTCACCACGAAAGCACAACATCATTCCCTGGGCCTTGGGAGAGGACCTCCATGCAGGACTCAGGCGGAGCCTCATCTCACACATGGCATGGCTGTATTGTAGGCTGGCTTCACTCTGGGAATGGAAGTAGTGTGAGAATTAGGGTTGGGGTTGGGGTTAGGGTTTTTCGTGTTAGGGGTTAGGTTTCGAGTCAGGGTTAGGTGCTAGGGATTAGTGGTTAGGGTTAGAGTTAGTGTTAGGGGTAAGGTGTTAAGTCTGGGTTAGGGGGCCAGGGTAAGGTTTAGGGTTGGAGTTAGCGTTAGTGTGTGGGGTTAGGGTTAAGGGATAGGGTTAGGATTCAGGGTGAGGGTTAGAGGGTTAACAGTTGGGGTTAGGCTTAGGGGTTAGGGATAGTGTTAGGGTTAAGGGTTAGGAGCTTGGTTCAGGTTTAAGGTTAGCATTAGGGGTTGGGGTTAGTGTTAACTGTAGGTCAGTGTTGCGGTTAGATCTCTAGGCATTAGGGTAAAAGTTAGGCTTAGGGTTAAGAGTTAGGGTTTTGTTTAATGGTTAGGATTGGGAATAGGGTTAAGGGTTAGGGTTAAGGTTAGGGGTTATGACTAAGGATCAACGGTTAGGGTTACTTTTAGGCGTAGGGTTAGGGTAAGGGGTTAGGGTTAGTGTTAGTGTTGTTGGTCGGGTTAAGGTTAGGGTTGGCGTTTCAGAATTAGGGATTAGGTGTTACGGTTATAGCTAGGAGTTAGGGTTATAATGACGGTATAGGGCTTGTTCTCAGGATGTCATGCATTAACGTTAAGATATGGGGTTAAAGTTAGGGTTATGGTGAGGTTTACCTGTTAAGGTGAGCAGTAGGATCAGGGTTAGGTGTTATGTTGTGGGTTAGGCTTATGGGTGAGGGGTAGGGTTTATGCTTAGGGCACGGGCCCTGTATGCCCTAGGAGGCAAAGTTAGGTGTCTGGGATGGTCGCTGGGAACCCACTCTACCGCACGCAGTGTATGGGCCTCTGGGTTTCATGCAGGACACTGTGGCAGAGCCTCCTTTCACGCATGGCATGGGAGGATTGCAGGCTTTCTAAACTCTAAGAAAGCAAGAAGTCTGAGAATTAGATTTAGGGTTAGGGTTATGGTTAGGGTTAAGGATGAAGTTTAGTGTTAGGGTGAGGGCTTAGGCTTAGGGATTACGGTTAGGGTTAAAGGTTACTCTTAGATTTAACAGTTACACTTTGGTTTAGGGTTGAGGTTTAAGGTTAGGGTTAAGATGAGGGGTTAGGGTTTGGTACAGGGTTAGGGTTAAGTGTTAGGTTTACGGTTGAAGATTAGGATTAGGGTTAGGATTAAAGGTTAGCGTGAGAGTTAACGCTTAGTGTTAAGGTTAAGAGTTAGGGTTTAGGTTTAGGGTTAGGGTTAGCGTTAGATTTAGGGTTAGAGTTATGTGCTATGGTTTGTGTTAGAGGTTAGGGTTAGGTTTACTGTTCACGGTTAGGGTTACGTTTAGGGGTTAGCATTAGGGTTAGGGTTAGGGTTAGGGTTAAGGGATAGGATTAGGGTTAAGTGTTGGGCTTAGGGTTAGGGTTTAGTGTTAGGGTTATCATTAAGGATTAGGGTTAGGGTCAGGGTTAAATGCTTGGGTGCGGGTAATGGTTAGGGTCAGGGTTAAGGTTTACGGATAGGGTTAGTGTTAAGGGTTACGGGTAGGTTTAGGGTTCAGGGTTAGCGTTAGCATTAGGGCTTAAGGTTAGGATTAGGCGGGAGGTTAGATTTAGGGTTAGAACTAGGCGATAGGGTAAGGGCTATCGTTAGGGTTAAGAGATAGGGTTAGGTTTAATGCTTAGGATTAGGGTTAGGGTTTGGGGTTAAAGTAAGTGTTAGGGGTTAGGTTTAAGGATCCAAGGTTAGGGTTATTTTTAGCTGTAGTGTTAGGGTTAGGGATAAGGGATCCCATTAGCATTAAGGGTCTTCCTTACTGTAGGGTTAAGGGTTAGGCTTAGAGTTAAAGGTTAAGGTTAGGGTCAGTGTTAAGAATTAGGGTGAGGGTTAACGGTTAGGGTAAAGGTTAAGCGTTATGGTTAGGGATTAGCGATTAGGGTTTTTGGTTAGTGTTAGGGTTAGAGGTTAGGAGTTCGTGTTTTATGAAGGGGTATGGTTAGAATTAGGATTGGGGTTAGAGTTAGGGTGAGGTATAGGGGTTAGGTTTAGGGGTTAGTTTTAGGGTAAAAGGATAGGATTAGGGTTACGGGTTGGGCTTAGGTTTAGGGTTAAAGTTTACTGCTAGGGTTAGGGATAGGGTTCAGGGTTAGCTTTAGGGGTTCTGGTTAGGGTTAGGTGTTAGGTTAGTGTCAGGGTTAGGTCTAGTCGTGAGGGTAAGGTTTAGGGTTAGCTTTAAGAGCTAGGGTTAGGTTTAATGGTTAGGATTAGGATTAGGGTTAAGGGTTAGCGTAAGGCTTAGGGGTTTGGGTGAAGGGTTAGGGTTTTTGTTAGGCATAGCGTTGGGGTTAGAAGTAAGGGTTACTGTCAGTGTTAGGGTTGTAGGTAGGGTTACGGTTAGGGTTAGCGGTTTAGAATTAGGGTTAGGGATTAGGTGTTCCAGTGATGACTAGGAGATAGGGTTATAATTATGGGATAGGGGTTGTTCTCAGGGAATGGTTTATGCATTAACGTTAGGATAAGAGGTTAAAGTTAGGCTCACGGTGAGGTTTACGTGTTAAGGGGAGAAATAGGAACAGGGTTGGGTGTTATGTTCAGGGTTAGGGTTATCTGTTAAGGTATTGTTTATGCTTAGCGCACGGGCCCTGTCTGCACTAGGCGGGCGGGGGGAGTTTAGGGGGCTGGGATTGTACCCGGGAACCCACTCTATCATACTCTGTGTATGGGCCCGTGGGTTTCATGCAGGACACAGTGGTAGAGCCTCCTTTCACGCATGGCATGGGAGGATTGCAGGCTTTCTAAACTCTAAGAAAGCAAGAAGTCTGAGAATTAGATTTAGGGTTAGGATTATGGTTAGGGTTAAGGATGAAGTTTAGTGTTAGGGTGAGGGCTTAAGGTTAGGGATTAGGGTTAGGGTTAAAGGTTACTCTTAGGTTTAACGGTTACAGTTCGGTTTAAGGTTGAGGTTTACGGTTAGGGTTAAGATGAGAGGTTAGGGTTTGGTAGACGTTTAGGGTTAAGTGTTAGGTTTGGGTTGAAGATTAGGATTAGGGTTAGGATTAAAGGTTAGCGTGAGAGTTAACGCTTAGGGTTAAGGTTAAGAGTTATGGTTTACGGTTAGGCTTAGGGTTAGATTTAGGGTTAGAGTTATGTGCTATGGTTTGTGTTAGGGGTTAGGGTTAGGTTTACTGTTCACGGTTAGGGTTGGGTTTAGGGGTTAGCATTAGGGTTAGGGATTAGGTTTAGGGTAAGGGTCTAGAGTTAATGTTGGGCTTTAGGCTCGGGGCTTAGGTTCAGGGTCAGGGGTTAGCGTTGGTGGTAGGGCTTAGCTTTAGCGGTCAGTTTAAGGGCACAGGACCTGGTTAATCTACGGTGAGAGGGGTGCGGTCGGAGTCACCACGAATGCACAACATCATTCCCTGGGCCTTGGGACAGGACCTCCATGCAGGACACAGGCGGAGCCTCATCTCACACATGGCATGGCTGTATTGTAGGCTTGCTTCACTCTGGGAATGGAAGTAGTGTGGGAATTAGGGTTGGGGTTGGGGTTAGGGTTTTTCGTGTTAGGGGTTAGGTTTCGAGTCAGGGTTAGGTGCTAGGGATTAGTAGTTAGGGTTGGAGTTAGTGATAGGGGTAAGGTGTTAAGTCTGGGTTAGGGGGCCAGGGTAAGGTTTTGGGTTGGAGTTAGCGTTAGGGTTAGGGGTTAGGGTTAAGGGATAGGGTTAGGATTCAGGGTGTGGGGTAGAGGGTTAGCAGTTGGGGTTAGGCCTAGGGGTTAGGGATATTGTTAGGGTTAAGGGTTAGGAGCTTGGTTCAGGTTTAAGGTTAGCATTAGGGGTTGGGGTTAGTGTTAACTGTAGGTCAGTGTTGGGGTTAGATCTCTAGGCATTAGGGTAAAGGTTAGGGTTAGGGTTAAGGGTTAGGGTTATGTTTAATGGTTAGGATTGGAAATAGGGTTAAGGGTTAGGGTTAAGGTTAGGGGTTATGACTAAGGATCAACAGTTAGGGTTACTTTTAGGCGTAGGGTTAGGGTAAGGGGTTAGGGTTAGTGTTAGTGTTGTTGGTCGGGTTAAGGTTAGGGTTGGCGTTTCAGAATTAGGGATTAGGTGTTACGGTTATAGCTAGGAGTTAGGGTTATAATGACGGTATAGGGCTTGTTCTCAGGGTGTCATGCATTAACGTTAAGATATGGGGTTAAAGTTAGGGTTATGGTGAGGTTTACCTGTTAAGGTGAGCAGTAGGATGAGGGTTAGGTGTTATGTTGTGGGTTAGGCTTATGGGTGAGGGGTAGGGTTTATGCTTAGGGCACGGGCCCTGTATGCCCTAGGAGGCAAAGTTAGGTGTCTGGGATGGTCGCTGGGAACCCACTCTACCACACGCAGTGTATGGGCCTCTGGGTTTCATGCAGGACACTGTGGTAGAGCCTCCTTTCACGCATGGCGTGGGGGGATTGCAGGCTTTCTAAACTCTAAGAAAGCAAGAAGTCTGAGAATTAGATTTAGGGTTAGGGTTATGGTTAGAGTTAAGGATGAAGTTTAGTGTTAGGGTGAGGGCTTAGGCTTAGGGATTACGGTTAGGGTTAAAGGTTACTCTTAGATTTAACGGTTACACTTTTGTTTAGGGTTGATGTTTAAGGTTAGGGTTAAGATGAGGGGTTAGGGTTTGGTACAGGGTTAGGGTTAAGTGTTAGGTTTAGGGTTGAAGATTAGGATTAGGGTTAGGATTAAATGTTAGCATGAGAGTTAACGCTTAGGGTTAAGGTTAAGAGTTAGGGTTTAGGGTTAGGTTTAGGGTTAGGGTTAGTTTTAGGGTTAGAGTTATGTGCTATGGTTTGTGTTAGAGGTTAGGGTTAGGTTTACTGTTCACGGGTAGGGTTACGTTTAGGGGTTAGCATTAGGGTTAGGGTTAGGGTTAGGGTTAAGGGATAGGATTAGGGTTAAGTGTTGGGCTTAGGGTTAGGGTTTAGTGTTAGGGTTATCATTAAGGATTAGGGTTAGGGTCAGGGTTAAATGCTTGGGTGCGGGTAATGGTTAGGGTCAGGGTTAAGGTTTACGGATAGGGTTAGCGTTAAAGGTTACGGGTAGGTTTAGGGTTCAGAGTTAGCGTTAGCATTAGGGCTTAAAGTTAGGATTAGGCGGGAGGTTAGATTTAAGGTTAGAACTAGGCGTTAGGGTAAGGGCTAGCGTTAGGGTGAAGAGATAGGGTTAGGTTTAATGCTTAGGATTAGGGTTAGTTTTTGGGGTTAAAGTAAGTGTTAGGGGTTAGGTTTAAGGATCAAAGGTTAGGGTTATTTTTAGCTGTAGTGTTAGGGTTAGGGATAAGGGATCCCATTAGCATTAAGGGTCTTCCTTACTGTAGGGTTAAGGGTTAGGCTTAGAGTTAAAGGTTAAGGTTAGGGTCAGTGTTAAGAATTAGGGTGAGGGTTAACGGTTAGGGTACAGGTTAAGCGTTAGGGTTAGGGATTAGCGATTAGGGTTTTTGGTTAGTGTTAGGGTTAGAGGTTAGGAGTTCATGTTTTATGAAGGGGTATCGTTAGATTTAGGATTCGGGTTAGAGTTAGGGTTAGGTATAGGGGTTAGGTTTAGGGGTTAGTTTTAGGGTAAAAGGATAGGATTAGGGTTATGGGTTGGGATTAGGTTTAGGGTTAAAGTTTACTGCTAGGGTTAGGGATAGGGTTCAGGGTTAGCTTTAGGGGTTCTGGTTAGGATTAGGTGTTAGGTTAGTGTCAGGGTTAGGTCTAGTCGTGAGGGTAAGGTTTAGGGTTAGCTTTAAGAGCTAGGGTTAGGTTTAATGGTTAGGATTAGGATTAGGGTTAAGGGTTAGCATAAGGCTTAGGGGTTTGGGTGAAGGGTTAGGGTTTTTGTTAGGCATAGCATTGGGTTTAGAAGTAAGGATTACTGTCAGTGTTAGGGTTGTAGGTAGGGTTCCGGTTAGGGTTAGCGGTTTAGAATTAGGGTTAGGGATTAGGTGTCACAGTGATGACTAGGAGATAGGGTTAGAATTATGGGATAGGGGTTGTTCTCAGGAAATGGGTTATGCATTAACGTTAGGATAAGTGGTTAAAGTTAGGTGCACGGTGAGGTTTACGTGTTAAGGGGAGAAATAGGAACAGGGTTGGGTGTTATGTTCAGGGTTAGGGATATCTGTTAAAGGTATTGTTTATGCTTAGCGCACGGGCCCTGTCTGCATTAGGCGGGCGGGGGGAGTTTAGGGGGCTGGGATTGTACCCAGGAACCCACTCTATCATACTCTGAGTATGGGCCCGTGGGTTTCATGCAGGACACAGTGGTAGAGCCTCCTTTCACGCATGGCATGGGAGGATTGCAGGCTTTCTAAACTCTAAGAAAGCAAGAAGTCTGACAATTAGATTTAGGGTTAGGATTATGGTTAGGGTTAAGGATGAAGTTTAGTGTTAGGGTGAGGGCTTAGGGTTAGGGATTAGGGTTAGGGTTAAAGGTTACTCTTAGGTTTAACAGTTACACTTTGGTTTAGGGTTGAGGTTTACGGTTAGGGTTAAGATGAGGGGTTAGGGTTTGGTACAGGGTTAGGGTTAAGTGTTAGATTTGGGTTGAAGATTAGGATTAGGGTTAGGATTAAAGGTTAGCGTGAGAGTTAACGCTTAGGGTTAAGGTTAACAGTTAGGTGTTAGGGTTAGGGTTAGGGTTAGTTTTAGGGTTAGAGTCATGTGCTATGGTTTGTGTTAGAGGTTAGGGTTAGGTTTACTGGTCACGGTTAGAGTTACGTTTAGGGGATAGCATTAGGGTTAGGGTTAGGGTTAAGGGATAGGATTAGGGTTAAGTGTTAGGCTTAGGGTTAGGGTTTAGTGTTAGGGTTAGCATTAAGGATTAGGGTTAGGGTCAGGGTTAAATGCTTGGGTGAGGGTAATGATTAGGGTCAGGGTTAAGGTTCACGGATAGGGTTAGCGTTAAGGGTTACGGGTAGGTTTAGGGTTCAGGGTTAGTGTTAGCATTAGGGCTTAAGGTTAGGATTAGGCGGTAGGTTAGATTTAGGGTTAGATCTAGGCGTTAGGGTTAGGGCTAGCGTTAGGGTTAAGAGATAGGGTTAGGTTTATTCCTTAGGAGTATTGTTAGGGTTTGGGGTTAAAGTAAGTGTTAGGGGTTAGGTTTAAGGATCCAAGGTTAGGGTTATTTTTAGCTGTAGTGTTAGGGTTACGGATAAGGGATCCCATTAGCCTTAAGGGTCTGCCATACTGTAGGGTTAATATTTAGGCTTAGAGTTAAAGGTTAAGTTTAGGGTCAGTGTTAAGATTTAGGGTGAGGGTTAACAGTTAGGGTAAAGGTTAAGCGTTAGGGTTAGGGATTAGTGATTAGGGTTTTTGGTTAGTGTTAGGGTTAGCGGTTAGGAGTTAGTGTTTTATGAAGGGGTATGGTTAGAATTAGGATTGGGGTTAGAGTTAGGGTGAGGTATAGGGGTTAGGTTTAGGGGTTAGTTTTAGGGTAAAAGGGTAGGATTAGGGTTACGGATTGGGCTTAGGTTTAGGGTTAAAGTTTACTGCTAGGGTTAGGGATAGGGTCCAGGGTTAGCTTTAGGGGTTCTGGTTAGGGTTAGGTGTTAGGTTAGTGTCAGGGTTAGGTCTAGCCGTGAGGGTAAGGCTTAGGGTTAGCTTTAAGAGCTAGGGTTAGGTTTAATGGTTAGGATTAGGATTAGGGTTAAGGGTTAGGGTAAGGCTTAGGGGTTAGGGTGAAGGGTTAGTGTCAAGGGTTAGGGTTTTTGTTAGGCATAGCGTTGGGGTTAGAAGTAAGGGTTACTGTCAGTGTTAGGGTTGTAGGTAGGGTTCCGGTTAGGGTTACCGGTTTAGAATTAGGGTTAGGGATTAGGTGTCACAGTGATGACTAGGAGATAGGGTTAGAATTATGGGATAGGGGTTGTTCTCAGGAAATGCGTTATGCATTAACGTTAGGATAAGAGGTTAAAGTTAGGCGCACGGTGAGGTTTACGTGTTAAGGGGAGAAATAGGAACAGGGTTGGGTGTTATGTTCAGGGTTAGGGTTATCTGTTAAAGGTATTGTTTATGCTTAGCCCACGGGCCCTGTCTGCATTAGGCGGGCGGGGGGAGTTTAGGGGACTGGGATTGTACCCGGGAACCCACTCTATCATACTCTGGGTATGGGCCCGTGGGTTTCATGCAGGACACAGTGGTAGAGCCTCCTTTCACGCATGGCATGGGAGGATTGCAGGCTTTCTAAACTCTAAGAAAGCAAGAAGTCTGAGAATTAGATTTAGGGTTAGGATTCTGCTTAGGGTTAAGGATGAAGTTTAGTGTTAGGGTGAGGGCTTAGAGTTAGGGAATAGGGTTAGGGTTAAAGTTTACTCTTAGGTTTAACGGTTACACTTTGGTTTAGGGTTGAGGTTTACGGTTAGGGTTAAGATGAGGGGTTAGGCTTTGGAACAGGGTTAGGGTTAAGTGTTAGGTTTAGGGTTGAAGATTAGGATTAGGGTTAGGATTAAAGGTTAGCGTGAGAGTTAACGCTTAGGGTTAAGGTTAAGAGTTAGGGTTTAGGGTTAGGATTAGGGTTAGGGTTAGTTTTAGGGTTAGAGTTATGTGCTATGGTTTGTGTTAGAGGTTAGGGTTAGGTTTACTGGTCACCGTTAGGGTTACGTTTAGGGGTTAGCATTAGGGTTAGGGTTAGGGTTAGGGTTAAGGGATAGGATTAGGGTTAAGTGTTGGGCTTAGGGTTAGGGTTTAGTGTTAGGGTTAGCATTAAGTATTAGTGTTATGGTCAGGGTTAAATGCTTGGGTGCGGGTAATGGTTAGGGTCAGGGTTAAGGTTCACGGATAGGGTTAGTGTTAAGGGTTACGGGTAGGTTTAGGGTTCAGGGTTAGTGTTAGCATTAGGGCTTAAGGTTCGGATTAGGTGGTAGGTTAGATTTAGGGTTAGATCTAGGCGTTAGGGTAAGGGCTATCGTTAGGGTTAAGAGATAGGGTTAGGTTTAATGCTTAGGATTAGGGTTAGGGTTTGGGGTTAAATAAGTGTTAGGGGTTAGGTTTAAGGATCCAAGGTTAGGGTTATTTTTAGCTGTAGTGTTAGGGTTAGGGATAAGGGATCCCATTACCATTAAGGGTCTTCCTTACTGTAGGCTTAAGGGTTAGGCTTAGAGTTAAAGGTTAAGGTTAGGGTCAGTGTTAAGATTTAGGGTGAGGGTTAACGGTTAGGGTAAAGGTTAAGCGTTAGGGTTAGGGATTAGTGATTAGGGTTTTTGGTTAGTGTTATTGTTAGCGGTTAGGAGTTAGTGTTTTATGAAGGGGTAAGGTTAGAATTAGGATTGGGGTTAGAGTTAGGGTGAGGTATAGGGGTTAGGTTTAGGGGTTAGTTTTAGGGTAAAAGGATAGGATTAGGGTTACGGGTTGGGCTTAGGTTTAGGGTTAAAGTTTACTGGTAGGGTTAGGGATAGGGTTCAGGGTTAGCTTTAGGGGTTCTGGTTAGGGTTAAACGCTCAACACCTGTAAATAATTTTCAACGTAGTGGTTAATTGAAAAGCTCTGCGGCATACTTCTTGGAACAAGCCAGTTACCTGTTCCCACGCAAAGAGGAGTATATAGAACCATGGTGGATTTCCAGCTCATGACGTAAAGGATTATTAAAGGAACGGGATGACCATGGGGATCATCGTTAATTCTCTGAAACAGAATCCGCCCTTTTCACCTGCCAAACACATGCCCACTTCTCCTCTCTGGGGATAATAAAAACTAACCAGCGAACTGACAGAGGGCCTGACGCCCCCATCCACATCGACCACACACAAAAAAAAACCGTACCCAGCAGCTACTAATTATAATGCTAACTTGCAAAATTTCCCTGCATTATTAAACAATGGAAAAACGATGGTGAGATGATACTTAGAAGAATGGATTCTTGTCAGTCTCCACTAACAAAAATAGGCAACACCAAGTCAGGTACGCCTCAGCATAGTTATGTCCGTCGCAGCCTTCTTGGGTTACAGGAGGCACAAACAAACGTTATCACAATTATGGTGAAACGCTGAAAACCTGCAAATAATTTTCAACGTACTGGTTAAGTGAAAAGCTCTGGGGCATACTTCTTGGAACAAGCCAGTTACCTGTTCCCACGCAAAGAGGAGTATATAGAACCATGGTGGATTTCCAGCTGATGAAGTAAAGGATTATTAAAGGAACGGGATGACCATGGGGATCATCGTTAATTCTCTGAAACAGAATCTGCCCTTTTCACCTGCCAAACACATGCCCACTTCTCCTTTCTGGGGATAATAAAAACTAACCAGCGAACTGACAGAGGGCCTGACCCCCCCATCCACATCGACCACAAACAAAAAAAAACCGTACCCTCCAGCTACTAATTATAATGCTAACTTGCAAAATTTCCCTGCATTTTAAAACAATGCAAAAATGGTGGTGGGATGATACTTAGAAGAATGGATTCTTGTCAGTCTCCACTAACAAAAATAGGCAACACCAAGTCAGCTACTCCTCAGCATAGTTATGTCCGTCGCAGCCTTCTTGGGTTTCAGGAGGCACATACAAACCTTATCAAAATTATGGTGAAACGCTGAAAACCTGCAAATAATTTTCAACGTACTGGTTAATTTGAAAACTCTCCAGCATACTTCTTGGAACAAGCCAGGTACCTGTGCCCACGCATAGAGGAGTATATAGAAACATGGTGGAATCCCAGCTGATGAAGCAAAGGATTCTTAAAGGAATGAGATGACCATGCGGATCCTGTTTAATTCTCTGAAACAGAATCCGCACTTTTCACCTGCCAAACACATGCCCACTACTCTTCTCTGAGGATAATAAAAACAAACCATCGATCTGACAGAGGGCCTGAACACCCATCCTGACCCACCCCACAAAAAGAAGTACCCTCCAGCTACTAATTGTAATGCCAATTTGCAAAATTTCCCTGCATTTTAAAACAATGGAGAAATGATGGTGGGATGATACTTAGAAGAATGGCTTCTTGTCAGTCTCCACTGACAAAAATAGGCAACACCAAGTCAGCTACGCCTCAGCATAGTTATGTCCGTAGCAGCCATATTTGGTTTCAGTAGGCACATACACACGTTATCACAATTATGGTGAAACGTTAAAAATCTGCAAAGGATTTTCAACATACTGGTTAATTGAAAAGCTCTGAGGCATACTTCTTGGAACAAGCCAGTTTCCTGTGCCCACGCATAGAGAAGTATATAGAACCATGGTGGATTCCCAGCTCATGAAGCAAATGACTCTTAAAGGAAAGGGATGACCATGCGGATCCTGTTTAATTCTCTGAAACAGATCCGCAGTTTTCACCTGCCATACTAATACCCACTTCTCCTCTCTGGGCATAATAAAAACAAATCAGCAAACTGACAGATGGCCTGACCAACACATCCACACCGACCCCACAGGAAAAAAAAAAAAAAAACACCGTAGCCTCCAGCTACTAATTACAATGCTAACTTTCAAAATTTTCCTGCATTTTTAAACAACGGAAAAACGATAGTGAGATGATACTTAGAAGAATGGATTCTTGTCAGTCTCCACTAACAAAAATAGGCAAAACCAAGTCAGCTACGCCTCAGCATCGTTATGTTCGTGGCAGCCTTCTTGGGTTTCAGGAGGCACAAACAAACGTTATCACAATTATGGTGAAACGCTGAAAACCTGCAAATAATTTTCAACGTACTGGTTAATTGAAAAGCTCTGCGGCATACTTCTTGGAACAAGCCAGTTACCTGTTCCCACGCAAAGAGGAGTATATAGAACCATGGTGGATTTCCAGCTGATGAAGTAAAGGATTATTAAAGGAACGGGATGACCATGGGGATCATCGTTAATTCTCTGAAACAGAATCCGCCCTTTTCACCTGCCAAACACATGCCCCCTTCTCCTCTCTGGGGATAATAAAAACTAACCAGTGAACTGACAGAGGGCCTGACCCCCCATCCACATCAACCACACACAAAAAATATAAACCGTACCCTCCAGCTACTAATTATAATGCTAAATTGCAAAATTTCCCTGCCTTTTAAAACAATGGAAAAACGGTGGTGGGATGATACTTAGAAGAATGGCTTCTTGTCTGTCTCCACTAACAAAAATAGGCAACACCAAGTCAGCTACTCCTCAGCATAGTTATGTCCGTCGCAGCCTTCTTGGGTTTCAGGAGGCACATACAAACATTATCAAATTATGGTGAAACGCTGAAAACCTGCAAATAATTTTCAACGTAGTGGTTAATTGAAAAGCTCTGCGGCATACTTCTTGGAACAAGCCAGGTACCTGTGCCCACTCATAGAGGAGTATATAGAAAGATGGTGGAATCCCAGCTGATGAAGCAAAGGATTCTTAAAAAAATGAGATGACCATGCGGATCCTGTTTAATTCTCTGAAACAGAATCCGCACTTTTCACCTGCCAAACACATGCCCACTGGTCCTCTCTGGGGATAATAAAAACAAACCAGTGAATTGACAGATGGCCTGACCAACCCATCCACACTGACCCCACAAAAAAAAAAAAAGGACCCTCCAGCTACTAATTATAATGATAACTTGCAAAATTTCCCTGCATTTTTAAACAATGGAAAAATGATGGTGGGATGATACTTAGAAGAATGGCTTCTTGTCAGTCTCCAATAACTAAAATCGGCAACACGAAGTCAGCTACGCCTCAGCATACTTATGTCCGTGGCAGCCATATTGGGTTTCAGGAGACACATACAAACGTTATAAGAATTATGGTGAAACGCTGAAAACCTGCAAATAATTTTCAACGTACTGCTTAATTGAAAAGCTCTGCGGCATCCTTTTTGGAACAAGCCAGTTACCTGTGCCCACACATAGAGGAGTATATAGAACCATGGTGGATTCCCAGCTGATGAAGCAAAAGTTTCCTAAAGGAACGGGATGAGCATGCGGATCCTGTTTCATTCTCTGAAACAGAATCCGACCTTTTCACCTGCCAAACACATGCCCACTTCTCCTCTCTGGGGATAATAAAAACTAACCAGCGAACTGACAAAGGGCCTGACCCCGCCATCCACATCGACTACACAAAAAAAAAAAACCGTACCCTCCAGCTACTAATTATAATGCTAACTTGCAAAATTTCCCTGCATTTTAAAACAATGGAAAAGTGGTGGTGGGATGATACTTAGAAGAATGGCTTCTTGTCTGTCTCCACTAACAAAAATAGGCAACGCCAAGTCAGCTACTCCTCAGCATAGTTATGTCCGTCGCAGCCTTCTTGGGTTTCAGGAGGCACATACAAACGTTATCAAAATTATGGTGAAACGCTGAAAACCTGCAAATAATTTTCAACGTACTGGTTAATTGGAAAACTCTCCAGCATACTTCTTGGAACAAGCCAGGTATCTGTGCCCACGCATAGAGGAGTATATAGAAACATGGTGGAATCCCAGCTGATGAAGCAAAGGATTCTTAAAGGAATGAGATGACCATGCGGATCCTGTTTAATTCTCTGAAACAGAATCCGCACTTTTCACCTGCCAAACACATGCCCACTACTCTTCTCTGGGGATAATAAAAACAAACCAGCGATGTGACAGAGGGCCTGAACACCCATTCTGACCGACCCCACAAAAAAAAAAGTACCCTCCAGCTACTAATTATAATGCCAATTTGCAAAATTTCCCTGCATTTTAAAACAATGGAGAAATGATGGTGGGATGATACTTAGAAGAATGGCTTCTTGTCAGTCTCCACTGACAAAAATAGGCAACACCAAGTCAGCTACACCTCGGCATAGTTATATCCGTAGCAGCCATATTTGGTTTCAGTAGGCACATACACACGTTAACACAATTATGGTGAAACGCTGAAAACCTGCAAAGGATTTTCAACATACTGGTTAATTGAAAAGCTCTGAGGCATACTTCTTGGAACAAGCCAGTTTCCTGTGCCCACGCATAGAGAAGTATATAGAACCATGGTGGATTCCCAGCTCATGAAGCAAAGGATTCTTAAAGGAACGGGATTACCATGCGGATCCTGTTTAATTCTCTGAAACAGATCTGCAGTATTCACCTGCAATACTAATACCCACTTCTCCTCTCTGGGCATAATAAAAACAAACCAGCGAACTGACAGAGGGCCTGACCAACACATCCACACCGACCCCAGAAGAAAAAAAAAAGAAAACACCATAGCCTCCAGCTACTAATTATAATGCTAACTTGCAAAATTTTCCTGAATTTTTAAACAATGGAAAAATGATGGTGAGATGATACTTAGAAGAACGGATTCTTGTCAGTCTCCACTAACAAAAATAGGCAACACCAAGTCAGCTACTCCTCAGCATAGTTATGTCCGTCGCAGCCTTCTTGGGTTTCAGGAGGCACAAACAAACGTTGTCACAATTATGGTGAAACGCTGAACACCTGCAAATAATTTTCAACGTAGTGGTTAATTGAAAAGCTCTGCGGCATACTTCTTGGAACAAGCCAGTTACCTGTTCCCACGCAAAAAGGAGTATATAGAACCATGGTGGATTTCCAGCTGATGAAGTAAAGGATTATTAAAGGAACGGGATGACCATGGGGATCATCGTTAATTCTCTGAAACAGAATCCGCCCTTTTCACCTGCCAAACACATGCCCACTTCTCCTCTCTGGGGATAATAAAAACTAACCGGCGAACTGACAGAGGGCCTGACCCCCCATCCACATCGACCACACCCAAAAAAAAAACCGTACCCTCCAGCTACTAATTATAATGCTAACTTGCAAAATTTCCCTGCATTTTAAAACAATGGAAAAATGGTGGTGGGATGATACTTAGAAGAATGGCTTCTTGTCAGTCTCCACTAACAAAAATAGGCAACACAAAGTCAGCTACTCCTCAGCATAGTTATGTCCGTTGCAGCCTTCTTGGGTTTCAGGAGGCACAAACAAACGTTATCACAATTATGGTGAAACGCTGAACACCTGCAAATAATTTTCAACGTAGTGGTTAATTGAAAAGCTCTGCGGCATACTTCTTGGAACAAGCCAGTTACCTGTTCCCACGCAAAGAGGAGTATATAGAACCATGTTGGATTTCCAGCTGATGAAGCAAAGGATTATTAAAGGAACGGGATGACCATGGGGATCATCGTTAATTCTCTGAAACAGAATCCGCCCTTTTCACCTGCCAAACACATGCCCACTTCTCCTCTCTGGGGATAATAAAAACTAACCAGCGAACTGACAGAGGGCCTGACCCCCCCATCCACATTGACCAGACCAAAAAAAAAACCGTACCCTCCAGCTACTAATTATAATGCTAACTTGCAAAATTTCCCTGCCTTTTAAAAGAATGGAAAAATGGTGGTGGGATGATACTTAGAAGAATGGCTTCTTGTCTGTCTCCACTAACAAAAATAGGCAACACCAAGTCAGCTACTCCTCAGCATAGTTATGTCCGTCGCAGCCTTCTTGGGTTTCAGGAGGCACAAACAAACGTTATCACAATTATGCTGAAACGCTGAACACCTGCAAATAATTTTCAACGTAGTGGTTAATTGAAAAGCTCTGTGGCATACTTCTTGGAACAAGCCAGTTACCTGTTCCCACGCAAAGAGGAGTATATAGAACCATGGTGGATTTCCAGCTGATGAAGTAAAAGATTATTAAAGGAACGGGATGGCCATGGGGATCATCCTTAATTCTCTGAAACAGAAACCGCCCTTTTCACCTGCCAAACACATGCCCCTTCTCCTCTCTGGGGATAATAAAAACTAACCAGCGAATTGACAGAGGGCCTGACCCCCCCATCCACATCGACCACACACAAAAAAAAACCGTACCCTCCAGCTACTAATTATAATGCTAACTTGCAAAATTTCCCTGCATTTTAAAACAATGCAAAAATGGTGGTGGGATGATACTTAGAAGAATGGCTTCTTGTCTGTCTCCACTAACAAAAATAGGCAATACCAAGTCAGCTACTCCTCAGCATAGTTATGTCCGTCGCAGCCTTCTTGGGTTTCAGGATTCACATACAAACATTTTCAAAATTATGGTGAAACGCTGAAAACCTGCAAATAATTTTGAACGTACTGGTTAATTTGAAAACTCTGCAGCATACTTCTTGGAACAAGCCAGGTACCTGTGCCCACGCATAGAGGAGTATATAGAAACATGGTGGAATCCAAGCTGATGAAGCAAAGGATTCTTAAAGGAAGGAGATGACCATGCGGATCCTGTTTAATTCTCTGAAACAGAATCCGCACTTTTCACCTGCCAAACACATTCCCACTACTCTTCTCTGTGGATAATAAAAACAAACCAGCGATCTCACAGAGGGCCTGAACACCCATCCTGACCGACCCCCAGAAAAAAAAGTACCCTCCAGCTACTAATTATAATGCCAATTTGCAAAATTTCCCTGCATTTTTAAACAATGGAAAAATGATGGTGGGATGATACTTAGAAGAATGGCTTCTTGTCAGTCTCCACTGACAAAAATAGGCAACACCAAGTCAGCTACGCCTCGTCATAGTTATGTCCGTAGCAGCCATATTTGGTTTCAGGAGGCACATACACACGTTATCACAATTATGGTGAAACGCTGAAAACCTGCAAAGGATTTTCAACATACTGGTTAATTGAAAAGCTCTGAGGCATACTTCTTGGAACAAGCCAGTTTCCTGTGCCCACGCATAGAGAAGTATATAGAACCATGGTGGATTCCCAGCTCATGAAGCAAAGGATTCTTAAAGGAACGGGATTACCATGCGGATCCTGTTTAATTCTCTGAAACAGATCTGCAGTTTTCACCTGCCATACTAATACCCACTTCTCCTCTCTGGGGATAATAAAAACAAACCAGCGAACTGACAGAGGGCCTGACCAACACATTCACCGAGCCCACTGGAAAAAAAAAAAAAACACCGTAGCCTCCAGCTACTAATTATAATGCTAACTTGCAAAATTTTCCTTAATTTTTAAACAATGGAAAAATGATGGTGAGATGATACTTAGAAGAATGGATTCTTGTCAGTCTCCACTAACCAAAATAGGCAAAACCAAGTCAGCTACGCCTCAGCATCGTTATGTTCGTGGCAGCCATCTTGGGTTTCAGGAGGCACAAACAAACGTTATCACAATTATGGTGAAACGCTGAACACCTGCAAATAATTTTCAACGTACTGGTTAATATGAAAACTCTCCAGCATACTTCTTGGAACAAGCCAGGTACCTGTTCCCACGCAAAGAGGAGTATATAGAACCATGGTGGATTTCCAGCTGATGAAGTAAAGGATTATTAAAGGAACGGGATGACCATGGGGATCATCGTTAATTCTCTGAAACAGAATCCGCCCTTTTCACCTGCCAAACACATGCCCACTTCTCCTCTCTGGGGATAATAAAAACTAACCAGCGAAATGACAGAGGGCCTGACCCCCCCATCCACATCGACCACACAAAAAATAAACCGTCCCCTCCAGCTACTAATTATAATGCTAACTTGCAAAATTTCCCTGCATTTTAAAACAATGGAAAAATGGTGGTGGGATGATACTTAGAAGAATGGCTTCTTGTCTGTCTCCACTAACAAAAATAGGCAACACCAAGTCAGCTACTCCTCAGTATAGTTATGTCCGTCGCAGCCTTCTTGGGTTTCAGGAGGCACATACAAACGTTATCAAAATTATGGTGAAACGCTGAACACCTGCAAATAATTTTCAACGTAGTGGTTAATTGAAAAGCTCTGCGGCATACTTCTTGGAACAAGCCAGGTACCTGTTCCCACGCATAGCGGAGTATATAGAAACATGGTGGAATCCCAGCTGATGAAGCAAAGGATTCTTAAAGGAATGAGATGACCATGTGGATCCTGTTCAAATCTCTGAAACAGAATCCGCACTTTTCACCTGCCAAACACATGCCCACTTCTCCTCTCTGGGGATAATAAAAACAAACCAGTGAATTGACAGATGGCCTGACCAACCCATCCACACTGACCCCACAAAAAAAAAAAAAGTACCCTCCAGCTACTAATTATAATGCTAACTTGCAAAATTTTCCTGCATTTTTAAACAATGGAAAATTGATGGTGAGATGATACTTAGAAGAATGGATTCTTGTCAGTCTCCACTAACAGAAATAGGCAAAACCAAGTCAGCTACGCCTCAGCATCGTTATGTTCGTGGCAGCCATCTTGGGTTTCAGGAGGCACAAACAAACGTTATCACAATTATGGTGAAACCCTGAACACCTGCAATTAATTTTCAACGTACTCGTTAATTGAAAAGCTCTGCAGCATACTTCTTGGAACAAGCCAGTTACCTGTTCCCACGCAAAGAGGAGTATATAGAACCATGGTGGCTTTCCAGCTGATGAAGTAAATGATTATTAAAGGAACGGGATAGGCATGGGGATCATCGTTAATTCTCTGAAACAGAATCCGCCCTTTTCACCTGCCAAACACATGCCCACTTCTCCTCTCTGGGGATAATAAAAACTAACCAGCTAACTGACTCAGGGCCTGACCCCCCCATCCACATCGACCACACACAAAAAAAAACCCGTACCCTCCAGCTACTAATTATAATGGTAACTTCCAAAATTTCCCTTCATTTTTAACCAACGGAAAAATGATGGCGGCATGATACTTAGAAGAATGGCTTCTTGTCAGTCTCCACTAACAAAAATCGGCAAAACCAAGTCAGCTACGCCTCAGCATAGTTATGTCTGTGGCAGCCATCTTGGGTTTCAAGGCACATACAAACGTTGTCGCAATTATGATGAAACGCTGAACACCTGCAAATAATTTTCAATGTACTTTTTATTTGAAAAGCTCTGTGCCATACTTCTTGGAACAAGCCAGTAACCCGTGCCCACCCATACGGGAGTATATAGAACCATGGTGGTTTCCCAGCTGATGAAGCAAAGGATTCTTAAAGGAAGCGGATGACCATGCGGATCCTGTTTAATTCTTGAAACAGAATCCCCACTTTTCACCTGCCAACAACATGCCCACTTCTCCTCTCTGGGGATAATAAAAACAAACCAGCGAACATCTAGAGGGCCTTGCACCCCCATCCACACCGACCCCACACAAAAAAAAAAGTACCCTCCAGCTACTAATTATAATACTAACTTGCAAAATTTCCCTGCATTTTAAAACAATGGAAAAATGGTGGTGGGATGATACTTAGAAGAATGGATTCTTGTCAGTCTCCACTAACAAAAATAGGCAACACCAAGTCAGCTACTCCTCAGCATAGTTATGTCCGTCGCAGCCTTCTTGGGTTTCAGGAGGCACAAACAAATGTTATCCCAATTATGGTGAAACGCTGAACACCTGCAAATAATTTTCAACGTAGTGGTTAATTGAAAAGCTCTGCGGCATACTTCTTGGAACAAGCCAGTTACTTGTTCCCACGCAAAGAGGAGTATATAGAACCATGGTGGATTTCCAGCTGATGAAGTTAAGGATTATTAAAGGAACGGGATGACCATGGGGATCACCGTTAATTCTCTGAAACAGAATCCGCCCTTTTCACCTGACAAACACATGCCCACTTCTCCTCTCTGGGGATAATAAAAACTAACCAGCGAACTGACAGAGGGCCTGACCCCCCCCATCCACATCGACCACACACAAAAAAAAACCGTACCCTCCAGCTACTAATTATAATGCTAACTTGCAAAATTTCCCTGCATTTTAAAACAATGCAAAAATGGTGGTGGGATGATACTTAGAAGAATGGCTTCTTGTCAGTCTCCACTAACAAAAATAGGCAACACCAAGTCAGCTACTCCTCAGCATAGTTATGTCCGTCGCAGCCTTCTTGGGTTTCAGGAGGCACATACAAACGTTATCAAAATTATGGTGAAACGCTGAAAACCTGCAAATAATTTTCAACGTACTGGTTAATTTGAAAACTCTCCAGCATACTTCTTGGAACAAGCCAGGTACCTGTGCCCACGCATAGAGGAGTATATAGAAACATGGTGGAATCCCAGCTGATGAAGCCAAGGATTCTTAAAGGAATGAGATGACCATGCGGATCCTGTTTAATTCTCTGAAACTGAATCCTCACTTTTCACCTGCCAAACACATGCCCACTTCTCCTCTCTGGGGATAATAAAAAGAAACCACAGAACTGGCGGAGGGCTTGCCGCACCAACCCCCAGACCCCACATAAAAACTTCCCGTCCAGCGACTCCTTGTTATTCTAACTGCCAAAAGGTGCTCTGACTTTTAAAATAGTGGAGAAGGATGGTGAAATGATACTTAAAAGAATGTATTCTTTCCAGTCTCCAGTACCAAGGATCGGCCACACAAAGTGAGGTCGGCCTCAGCATAGTTTTGTCCATGGCAGCCATCTCGAGACGAACCTTATGACAATTATGATGAAAGGTGCTGCAAAACCTGGCAAATAATTCTCAACGTAGTGGTTTTTTCAAAAGCTCTGTGGAATACTTCTTGGAACCCAGCAGTTTTCTGGGCCCACGCATAGAGGGGTCTAGAGAACCATGATGGATTCCCAGGTGATGAATCAAAGGATTCTTAAAGGAACAGGCTGAAAAGTGCGGATCCTGTTTCAGTCTGAGACTGAAACACTATATGCACTTTTTGCCTGCAACACACATGCCCACTTCTCCTCTCTAGGGATAATAAAAACAATCAATCGGATTGACAGATGTCCTCCCCCACCCCCCAACACTGTACACAAAATGGTCCCCGCCAGCGACTCATCCTTATGCTATCTGGCGAAAGGTCCTCTGCGTTTTAAAATAATGAAGATAGGATGGTGGAATTATACTTAAAATACTGGCCTTTTGCCAGACTCCCATACCAATTATTGGCAACAGGAAGTGACCTAGGTGTCAGCATAGGTTTGTCCGTGGCTGCCATCTAGGGTTTTAGGAAGCACAGATGAATCTTATCAAAATTATGGTAAAAGTGCTGGAAAAGCTGGCAAATAATTTCCATAGTAGTGGTTATTTCAAAAGCTCTGAGGAAAACTTCTTGGAACCAGGCAGTTTTCTGTGTGCACTAAAAGAGGGGTCTAGAGAACCATGGTGGATTCCCAGCTGATGAAGCAAAGGATTCTTAATGGAACGGGGTGAAAAGTGCAGATCCTGTGTCTGTCTAAGACTGAAACAGGACGCACACTTTTCACCTGCCACACACATGCCCAAATTCCTCTCTGGGGATAATAAAAACAAACCAGCGAACTGACAAAGGGCCTGCCCCCCTTCCACCCACGCAGATCCCCCCCAAAAAAATTCCCCTCCAGCTACTAATTATTATGCTAACTTACAAAATTTCCCTGCATTTTTAAACAATGGAGAAAGGACGGTGGAGTGATACTTAGAAGAATGGCTTCTTGTCAGTCTCCACTAACAAAAATAGGCAACACCAAGTCAGCTACGCCTCAGCATAGTTATGCCCGTGGCAGCCATGTTGGGTTTAAGGAGGCACATACAAACTTTATCATAATTATGGTGAAACGTGCTGAAAACCCGGCAAATAATTCTCAACGTACTGTTTAATTCAAAAGCTCTGTGGCATACTTCTTGGAACTAGCCAGTTACCTGGGCCCACGCATAGAGGTCTTTAAAGAACCATGGTGTATTCCCAGCTGATGAATCAAACGATTCTTTTTTGTTTGTTTGTTTGTTTGTTAGCTCATTATGGGGGTACAAAAGATCAGGCTATATACATTCCCCATGCCTCCCCTTTCCCCCGATTCTGAGCTTCAATTTTGTCCATTCCCTAGTCAGTGCACATCACATTCATCATGTAGGTGTGCACCCCTCCTCTCCCCCACCCCATCCCCCCCAGTTAGAACTTGAAGGGTGTCCATTCCCCAGGCAGTGCACATCACATTCATCAAGTAGGTATACACCCATCCCTTCCACCCGGCCCCAACCTCTGTCCGATACCCAATTGGTGTTGTTCCCAAATGTGCACTCAGGGAAACCAATTTGCTGGTGAGTACATGTGGTGCTTATTTTTCCATTCTTGGGATACTTCACTTAATAGAATGGGATCCAGCTCTCTCCAGGAGAACCAAAGAGATGCCATATCGCCATTATTTCTAATAGCTGAGTAATATTCCATGGTATACATATACCACATTTTGCTAATCCATTCATGAATTGATGGGCATTTGGGTTGTTTCCACATCTTTGTGATTGTGAATTGTGCTGCTATAATCATTCAGGTGCAGGTGTCTTTTTTATAGAATGACTTTTGTTCTTCTGGGTAGATGTCCAATAATGGAATTGCTGGATCGAATGGTAGGTCTACTTGAATCTGTTTAAGGTATCTCCACATTGCTTTCCACAGGGGCTGCACTAGTTTACAGTCCCACCAGCAGTGTATGAATGTACCTATCTCCCCACACCCACACCAACATGTATAGTTTTGGGACTTTTTGATAAAGGCCATTCCCACTGGAGTTAAGTGATATCTCATTGTGGTTTTGATTTGCATTTCCCTGATGATTAGAGATGTTGAACACTTTTTCATATGTTTGTTAGCCATTTTTATATCTTCTTTTGAAAAATTTCTATTTATGTCCTTTGCCCACTTTTTGATAGGGTTGTTTGATTTTTTCTTACTGATTTTCCTGAGTTCTAAATAGATTCTTGTTATCAGTCCTTTATCTGATGTGTAGTATGCGAAAATTTTTTCCCATTCTGTAGGTTGTCCATTTACTCTCGTGACTGTTTCTTTGGCTGTGCAGAAGCTTTTTAATTTGATCAGGTCCCATTTATTTATTTTTGTTGTTGCTGTGATTGCTTTAGGGGTCTTCTTCATAAATTCTTTGCCTAGGCCAATGTCTGTAAGAGTCTTTCCTACATTTTCTTCTAGAATTCTAATAGTTTCTGACCTTAGGTTTAAGTCTGTTAACCACTGTGATTTGATTTTTGTGAGGGGTGAGAGTTATGTGTCCTGTTTTAGTCTTCTACATGTGGATATCCAGTTTTCCCAGCACCATTTATTAAATAAGGAATCTTTTCCCCAGAGTATGTTTTTGTCTGCTTTGTCAAAGATTAGATGGCTATATGAGGATGGTTTTATATTGGGGTTTTCTGTTCTGTTCCACTGGTCTGTGTCCCTGCACTTGTGCCAGTACCAGGCTGTTTTAAGAACCACAGCCTTGTAGTATAGTTTGAAGTCTGGCAAATTAATACTTCCCATTTTGTTTTTGTTGTTTAAGATTGCTTTTGCTAAACGGGGTCTTCCCTGGTTCCATACAAAGCGTAAAATTATTTTTTCTATGTCTGTGAAAAAAGATGTTGGTAATTTAATAAGGATTGCATTGAATCTGTAGATAACTTTGGGCAGTATAGACATTTTAACAATGTTGATTCTACCGATCCATGAGCATGGTATGGTTTTCCACCTATTTACATGTTCTGCAATTTCCTTCCTCAGTGTTTCATAGTTCTCCCTATAGAGGTCCTTTACCTCCTTAGTTAAATAAATTCCTAGGTATTTTATTTTCTTTGTTGCTATTTTGAAGGGTATTGAGTCCTTAATTTGGTTTTCCATTTGACTGTTATTGGCATATATGAATGCCTCTGATTTGTGTGTATTGATTTTGTATCCTGAGACTTTACTGAATTCATTGATCAATTCCAGGAGTCTCTTGGTTGAAACCTTGGGGTTTTATAGATATAGCATCATATCATCAGCAAAGAGTGAGAGTTTGATCTCTTCTGTCCCTATTTCAACTCCCTTGATTCTGCTCTCTTGCCTGATAGCTCTTGCAAGGACTTCCAATACTATGTAGAAAAGTAATGGGGACAGTGGTAAGCCTTGTCTGGTTCCAGTTTGAAGTGGGAATGCTTTCAGTTTTTCCCCATTCAGTATGATGTTGGCTGAGGGTTTGTCGTATATGGCTTGTATCATTTTTATATAGGCCCCATCTATGCCTATTTTGTTAAGTGTTCTTATCATAAAAGGGTGTTGAATTTTGTCAAATGCTTTCTCTGCATCTATTGAGAGGATCATCTGATCTTTATTTTTGCTTCTATTTATGTGATGAATTACATTCCCATATGTCAAACCATCCCTGCATCTCTGGGATGAAGCCCACTTGGTCGTGATGGATTATTTTTTTGATAAGCACTTGGATTCGATTTGTTAGAATTTTATTGAGAATTTTTGCATCTATATTCATAAGAGAAATTGGTCTATAGTTCTCTGTTTTAGTTGCATCCTTTCCTGGATTTGGTATCAGGATTATGTTGGCTTGGTAAAAAGTGTTGGGGAGAATCCCATCCTTCTCTATATTGGAGAATAGTTTATGTACGATGGGCACCAGTTCTTCTTTGTAGGTGTGGTAGAATTCAGGTGTGAACCCATCTGGTCCAGGGCTTTTCTTTTTGGGAAGGTTTTTTATTGCTGTTTCAATTTCAGATCTAGATATCGGTCTATTCAGGAATTCTATTTCTTCCTGGTTGAGCCTGGGAAGGCTGTGTGTTTATAAGAATTTGTCCATTTCCTCCAGGTTTTCTAATTTGTGTGCATAAAGATTTTTGTAGAATTCATAGATGATATCATGTATCTCTGTGGCATCAGTCATGATTACTCCTTTCGTGTTCCTGATCGAGGTTATAAGAGATTTTTCTTTTCTGCTCTTGGTTAGTTTAGCCAGAAGTGTGTCAATTTTGTTTATTTTTTCAAAGAACCAACTTTTGGTTTTATTAATCTCCGTTATGGTTTGGTTTAATCTCCCTTATGCTCCCTTATGGTCCTTTTCATTTAGTTCTGATTTAATCTTAATAATTTCCTTCTGCTGGGTTTGGGTTTGGTCTCTTCTTTCTTCTCCAGCTCTTTGAGTCTATTCATTAGATTGTCTATTTGTAAGTTTTCTGTCTTTTTGGTATAGGCATTTATGGAAATAAATTTTCCTCTCAGGACTGCTTTAGCTGTGTCCCACAGATTTTGATAAGTTGTATCTCCTTTGTCGTTTAATTCAAAGAATCTTTTGATTTCTGACTTGATTTCTTCATTTATAAAATGATTGTTCAGGAGAAGGTTATTTAGCTTCCATGACTTTGAGTAGAAATGAGGATTTCTGTTAGGGTTCATTGTTACTTTTATTCCACTGTGATCCGAGAAGCTGCATGGTATTATTTCTATATTTTTAAATTTTTTAAGACATTCTTTATGTCCTAAGATATGGTCAATCTTGGAGAATGTCCCATGAGCTGATGAGAAGAACTTATATTCAGTGGTATTTGGGTAGAATGTCCTGTAGATGTCAGTCAGGCCCATTTGTTCTAGCATTCTATTTACGTCCAATATTTCTTTGTTTATTTTTTGTTTGGAGGATCTGTCTTGAACTGTCAGTGGCGTGTTAAAATCTCTGGCTACTAAAGTGTTGTTATCTATCATTTGGTTCAGATCAAGTAGGGTTTGCTTTATGAATCTGGGTGCACCTAGATCGGGTGCATATATGTTAAGTATAGTTATGTCTTCTTGTTGAATTGTACCCTTCACCAGTATATAGTAACCATCTTTGTCTTTCTTTACTTTTGTTGATTTAAAAACTACGTTATCGGAGATTAGAACTGCCATGCCAGCTTTCTTTTGGGTTCCATTTGCTTGGAATATTGATTTCCACCCTTTTATTTTCAGTCTAAATGCATCCTTGCAGGTTAGATGAGTTTCCTGAAGACAGCAGATACTTGGCTTATATCTTTTTTATCCATCGGGCCAGTCCATGTCTCTTGAGTGGGGAATTCAATCCATTCACATTTAATGAGAGAACTGATAAGCGAGACAGATTGCTGTTCCTCATGTTGGGTTGAATTTCATTGATCTGTTTTCTCTCTTGAGCCATTATGATAACTGTGTTTTCATATTTATCTCTTGATTAGTGTTACATTCGAGGGTCCTTCTTGTGCTGGACCACGTGTAACTCTGTTTTGAATACTTCTTGGAAAGCTGCTCTTGTCTTGGTGAATTCTCTGAGTTTTTGTTTATCTGAGAATGTCTTAATTTCACCTTCATATATAAAACTGAGCTTATCTGGGTACAGGATTCTAGGTTGGGCATTATTCTGTTTCAGAAGAGTGAGAATGGGGCTCCAATCTCTTCTTGCTTGTAAGGTTTCAGTTGAGAAATCTGGCATGATTCGGATGGGCTTTCCTTTGTATGTTACTTGTTTCTTTCTCCTTACAGATTGAAGAAGGGCCTCGTTAGTGGATATTTTGGTCAGTCTGATAACTACATGACGTGGTGTCTTCCTATTTGGTATGAATCTCTCAGAGGTTCTTTGAGCTTCTTGAACCTGTGTATCTAGAGATTTGGCAAGGCCTGGGAAATTTTCCTCAATTATATCTTCAGATACTTTATTCAACCCTTGCTTATTGTCTTCTTCACCCTCAGGAATGCCGATAACTCTCACGTTAGGCTTCTTCACATAATCCCACATTTCTTGTAGACTATGATTATTTCTCATGTTTCTTTGTTTTAACTCTGTGACTGCCTTATTTAATTGGAAAGTGTTATCTTCGATCTCTGAGATTCTTTCTTCTGTTTGATCTACCCTGCTCTTGAGACTTTCCACTGTGTTTTGTAGCTCCTTGAATAAAGTTTTCATTTCCAGGAGTTCAGTTTGATTTTTCTTCAGTATTTCAATTTCTTTGGTGAATTTTTCTTCCAAGTCCTGGATCTTTTTTGTGGTTTCTTTGTGTTGATTATCCATTTTTTCTTGCATAATGTTCAGTGTATTTATGATCCATGTTTGAAATTCTTCCTGTGACATGTTGCTATTTGGAATCTGCTTTGTGTTAATTGGTGGAGAACTAGTAATCCTCTTTGAGGGCATGGTTTCAGCTTGATTCTTTATACTCCTAGAGTTCCTTCGCTGAGCCCTTCCCATCTGAATGAATCCTTAAGATCCCTTCTTTCAGCTTTAGTCTGGATAGGGGCACACTGTGAGTGCCAGGTAAGCTGCCTCCTCTGTCACTAGGGGGAGCCCTTCACATATTGTTCAGGATTTTGCTAGCTCCGCTGGGGGGGCTGCCCCTCTTCCTCTCCCGAGGTGGCTTCTGTCTCTCTCTGTGAGAAAGACAGTGGATAGGGAGAGTGGAGCGGTGCCCTCCTTCGCCCAACGCCCCAGCTACTGCAGTTCCCACGGGCGATGGTCTGCCCCACCCTAATGTCTGCAAGGTCCACGCTCTACTCTCTCGTGACTGGGGAACCACTCAGTGTTCACACAAAGGTGGAGCTCCTAGTCAGGGTCCGTGGACTAGGGAAGGGAGCCGCCCAGGGAGCCACCCGGTACCCAATCGCTCCTCAGCGTTTAGGCTGTGGACCCCGACAATGGCGGCCGCCCGTCTGCAGATCACTGTCACTGGGGTTGAATGCTCAGGGACCGGCAGAGGCCAGAGGAGCCGGGGACCGGGAGAATCCAGCCGCCCACCTATACGAGGCAGTTTGGCATCTGCTAGAGCCGGGACCAAAGCAGCCCCACCGCCCGCGTATAGGAGACAGTTGCTAGGTGCGTCAGCTGTGCACAGCACTCCAGGGTCCAAAATGCCTCCTGCCAATGTCTCCTCTCTGCAGAGCCCCACATCTCCCGTGGCGATTCTGCACCGACTTCAGGCAGATCCTCAATTGAGTGGGTGTGGAGGTCAGAGGGGGAACAAGATGCTTTCCTGTGGGGCTGAACCCACCCCACTCTCTGGTGAGGTGGGTACAGCTGTCCCGTGCTCCCTTCTCTATTGGCCATCCCGCACTCTCCAGATTTTGGTGATTTATTTCCCTAATCACCTCAGTCTTTTCTTGCGCTCTCTCTCTGTCCCACGCTGATTCTCCATGGATTCACACCACCGTTCTTGTGGGGAAGTGAACCTCTAGGGTTGTGGGCAGTGGGAGACCCATGCCTTCCACTCCAGGAGCACGAATCCAGGAGGTCACCACCATTCCACCATCATTGAGAATGAATCAAAGGAGTCTTAAAGGAACGGGCTGAAAAGTGCGGATCCTGTTTCAGTCTAAGTCTGAAACAGGATCCGCACTTTTCACCTGCCACACACATGCCCACTTCTCCTCTCTGGGCATAATAAAAACAAACCACTGGACTGACAGAGGGCTTGCCCCCCCACACACACCACACGACCCCACACAAAAACGTCCCCTCCAGTGACTCATTCTTATGCTAACTGGCAAACGGTGCTATGCCTTTTAAAATAATGGAAAAAGGATGGTGGAATGATACTTGAAAGACTGGTTTTATTCCACACTCCTGTACCAAGTATCGGCAACACCAAGTGAGCTAAGCCTCAGCATAGTTTTTTCCCTGGCAGCCACCTTGGGATTAAGGAGGCAGAGAAGTACCTTGTCACAATTATGGTGAAAGGTGCTGCAAAAACTGGCAAATAATTCTCCACGTAGTGGTTATTTCAAAAGCTCTATGGCATACTTCTTGGAACCAGCTAGTTACCTGGGGCCACGCATAGAGGGTTATAGAGAACCATGGTGGATTCACGGAAGAAGAGTCAAATGATTCTTAAAGGAACGGGCAGAAAATGTGGATCCTGTTTCAGTCTAAGACTAAAACAGGATCCGCACTTTTCACCTGCTGCACACATGCCAACTTCTCCTCTCTGAGGATTAAAAAAAAAAACACTGGACTGGCAGAGCGCCTGCCCCCTCACACACCACCTGACCCCACACAACAACGTGCCCTCCAGCAACTCATTTGCTAACTGGCAAAACGTGCTCTGCCTTTTAAAACAATGGAAAAAGGTTGGTGGAATGATACTTAAAAGACTGGCTTCTTGCCAGGCTCCAGTACCAAGTATAGGCAATACCAAGTGAGGTAGGCCTCAGCATGGTTTTGTCCATGGCAGCCAGCTTGGTTTAAGGAGGCAGAGACGAACCTTGTCACAATTATGGTGAAAGGTGCTGCAAAAACTGGCAAATAATTCTCCACGTAGTGGTTATTTCAAAAGCTCTGCAGCATAATTCTTGGAAGTATCCAGTTCAAGGGTCCCACGCATTGAGGGGTCCAGAGAACCATGGTAGATTGCCAGGTGATGAATCAAAGGATTCTTAAAGAAACGGGCTGAAAACTGCTGATCCTCTTTCACCCTAAGACTGAAAGAGGATCAGCACTTTTCACCTGCCACACACATGCCCACTTCTCCTCTCTGGGCCTAATAAAAACAAACCGCCAGACTGAAAGATGCCCTGACCCCCAAACACCACCCGACCCCACAAAAAAAGTCCCTTCCAGCGACTCATTCTTATGCTAACTGCCAAAAGGTGCTCTGCCATTTAAAATAGTGGAGAAAGGATCATGGAATGATACTTAAAAAACTGGCTTCTTGCCAGGGTCCAGTACCAAGTATTGGCAACACCAAGTGAGCTATGCCTCAGCATAGTGTTTTCCATGGCAGCCATCTTGTGTTTAAGGATGCAGAGGCGAATC